>NC_039365.1:26148105-26443356 GCF_003573695.1 Papaver somniferum
AGGCCTTGACCAAGACCAGTCAGATGCTGGCTAGAATTGATTCATCCAGACAGACCAACGGACTCAGATCTGAATAACTGACTAGATATTGACTCGGTGTGACTTCCCAGTTGACCCGAGTTGAATTGTTTGACCGGTGGAGTTTGACTCCTCCAGTCACCTGAGTTATTTCTCGACCAACTTTTGGGACTTCTGGCGACCACTTTTGGGGCAAATTTTCTACATGGGTTTTTCTCACACATGGGCTTGAAGGACTTCTATCTATTGGAATTTTGAAGACTTGACCTAAGAAGAGACATAAAAGGGAAGATTTGTACAACTTTATATCACGTATTATTTTCTATTTGGAGCTTTGGAGAGAACTACTTCTAGGGTTTTCTTTCGTTTGTTTTCATCTTCTTTATTTCAGTGATCATGATTATGATGAACTCTATTATTATGAGTAACTAAATACTACTATTGGTTATGGGATAAAAGTTGAAATCAAATATGTTATTTGAATCTATGGATTAGTTTTGTCTCAATATTTTATTGTTTTTGATTCATGGCCTATATTGTTATAGGATTTGATTGTTTGACTGGTTGAGTCCGGAATCGGTCCGATTTTCATTCATCACTAAAGCTATATTAGGATTTTCAATACGAAAAGGTTGTTTGTCCCTGATTTTAAGTAGCATAATTGTGGGTAGTGCTTGTAGCGATATACCCTACTAGTCACATATGAATCATAACCTTGGTTAAATCGAATTAGTGCTTTTACACGTTTGATTGCTTTGATTAGACTTATTCCATAAATCTTAAAGCTTTTAGGGAGTTAAACTTAATTGTGCTTTTACACTTTGGGTTACTTTCTAGGAAGAATTGACATACGCATCTTTTAATGTGGTTGTGATGAAATTAGGGAATTAGCGGGATATTCTTGCGATCAAGGTATCCTAGGGATTTTAATAGATAAGAGATTAAAATATCAATTCTAGTCATTGATGAAAATACATGTTTGTGAATGATACTATCACATGACCAATATCTTCTCCTTATTGATTATTCCAACTATTTTCTTTGCTTTACTTTATTATATTATATTTGCTAAAACAAAAATCCCCCTTGGTTATCTTAGAAACTGAAAATTACATAACAAGAAAAGCCTCTCTGTGGATACAAACTCTTTCCTACCACTTACTATATTATTGTAGTTAAGTAAGAAAGTGAAATTATATTTGACGGCTGACAACCGGTCACATATCTAAGGTTTATGAATGGTTCTTATATTGATTTGGAGTGCACGCTAGATTGATTGATTGATCGTTCTATTGCTAGTATTGGGTTAGGAGATAAGTAATTGTTGAATAAATCATACACAAGTAGAAATCACGAGACCTTGCAGAGGGATTCTGTGGAGCAATTGCGAGTGAAGATAACACCAGCAAGTGGACCTTGAGCTAAGAGTTTAACTAATGGGATCAACCTAATTCACAAAGCCTAAAGCGTTCGATTGGATTACACCTTGAGTGAGCTACTAATTGGTGGTTCGGTTGAATAGAATCTGATATTGGAGAGCTTCCGTATCAGTGGTACAAGGAGTTTTGTGGATAACACTGAGCTAGCTGGTGTTCTACAGTTGGTGATGAATGGTTCTTACGAACAATAGATAAGTATTCTAATCCTGTTAACGCTTGGTAACTGCGAAGGGTTCCTTAATCATCTCTTTTCTTCATTGTCTTTCTATTTATCTTATAATCAAAATCCCCTTTGTTATTTAACTTATTTTTCTAATACAAATAACCTATCAATTACACAACTCTCTGTGGGAACGATCTCTTACTACTGCTATATTACCAGTTAATTAGTGGGAAATATATTTGTTAATTTGTTGCATTAACGACACGCAACACTAATTCCTAGATTTCATTAAACCTATATAAGAGGACTTCCAAAAATTATTAAGGGGATCTTTTTGCATAACTTTGCAAGCTTGGAGAGGACAAACAACAACGGAGGCAAAATCTAGAGTTTCAGAGCGGTTCTCATCAATCGTAACGATATCTCTTTATTTTTCTTATATGTTTAACATGGATGCTCCTACATCCATGAGTAACTAAACCCATAATTTATTGAGGATGAATTATAAGTTCTAGACAAGATTTGAGTTATTATATTAATCAATTTTGAAGTTCTTCGTATGATTATCGTTTGTTCATACTAATAAGAATGTTTATGATTGACTGATTGATCATTTAGGTGGTCAATTGAATTGATTAGATGATTTAGTCTAATGCAAGTATTGAGTTAGGAGATAAGTAATCATCGAATAAATCGTACACAAGTAGAAAACACGAGACCTTGCAGAGGGATTCTGTGGAGCAATTGTGTGTATAAACAACACTAAAAAGTGGACCTTGATCTAAGAGTCTAAATAGTAGGATCAATCAATAAATGCATAGAGCTTAAATCATTTGATTGGGTTACACCTTGAGTGATTTACTACTTGGTGGCTTAGTTAAATAGAATCTGATAGTTGAGAGCTTCCGTGTCCAGTGACTTAAGGGATTTAGGGGATAACACTGATCGAGCTGCTTTTCTACGGTTGGTGATAATCTGTACTAAGGATGAATGGATTGATATAATAAATTGATGACGGTTTAGTAACGAAGAAGGATTCCTCGATCAACTCTCTCTCTCTATTGTTTACAACTTAATCTTTCAATTGCTTTGTTTATTTACTTTGAAATCTAAAAACCAAAACCCCCAATTTGTGAATTTTTTGACAACTAAACTCCCCGCTCTTCGTGAGAACTATCCTTGCTTCCATTATATTAACAATTAATTGTGTGGAAATAAGTGAATTAATTTGATTGCACTCAAGACACGCATCAAATTTTGGCGTCGCTGCCGGGGAATAGTCGGTAGCTTTAGTTGTTTCTTTTAGTTTTTTTTTTTTTAGATTTTCTTTTTAGTTTTTAACTTTGTTTTCTAGATTTTTATTTTAGGTACTTAATATATGGAATCGAAGGATTGGGATTACCCGAGGTACGAAATTCAAACTCGAAAAGGAACAGTACTAGAAGCACGTCCAAAGTTGCAAGAAGAACCTTCTACATCAACAATGGTAGGCGGTACAAATAATCAACCACCACTTCCACCTGCAGAGAGGAAGTTAGGAGAGTTGAAATCTCCATGCTTATATTCGCAACCACTGTGCATTACAATCACTAACCCAGTGGAGCTGAAGTCGAATCTACTTCATCATCTACCAAAGTTCAAGGGACATCCTGGTGAAGATCCGAACCGTCATCTTCAAGTGTTTCAACATAAGATGACAAGTCTTAGGCAAAGTACCGAAAATAGGGATACAGATTTTTTACAAGCCTTTCCATTATCCTTACAAGACTTGCCAAAAGAATGGTTGTATTATCTTCCTCGGGGAGTGTTACAACATGGACTGTGATGAAAAAGCTATTTCTGGAGAAGTACTTTCCTGCTTCTAAGGAGGATGCTACTCCTAAAGAGATTAGTGGTATTCTACATATCACTGGGGAATCTATGAATACTGGGAGAGATACAAGAGGTTACTGGCGAGTTTCCCTCACCACAATATATCCTCAACACTTATCATTCAATATTTCTATGAAGGATTACTTCCAGAACAAAGGAATTTGATTGATGCTGCATCCGGTGGTTCACTCACTGAGAAGACAATATCGCAAGCAACTAGTCTGATTGATAGTATGGCCTCAAATGCACAAAAATTTTATATAAGTCATGACTCAAATGTTAGAAGAGTTAGTGAGATGGGATAATCTCCAAATACAGAGCACCGGTTAAACACCATTGAAAAGACAATTCATCGTATAGCTTCGGTGGTTGCTCCACCATACGAAGAGGAGGCCGAGGTAAATGCTTTATTCCATAACCATAGGCCAAGATATGATCCATACTCAAATACTTATAATACTGGTTGGAAAGATCATCCTAATTTCAGTTATGAAAACAAGCAAGCTGCAGTTCCTAATCCTTATGCAAGACAAGGTGGTTTTCAACAACATTTTCAACAACCACAACAAGTTAAAGAGCATGGGACTTCTATCGATGATAAGTTCAACAACTAATGCAAAGCATGCAGGGTGTCACATCTACAATCCAAATTCTAAAGGAAACGGTTCAACAAAATCACCAACAACATGAAATGGCTATTAAGGACTCAAGGATGCAGATGGGACAATTGGATACGGATGTGAATTTACTAAAAGCACAAAGATCAATAAAACTGCCATCACAAACTTTTTTGAACCCAATGGAGCACGTTAATGCAGTGACTTTAAGAAGTGGGAGAAAAACTGAAGAACCACAACAACATCAACAACAATTGGTTAGTAACGACATCGAAAAGGAAGTAGAGGAGGAAACCGTCCCAAAGGAAAATCCAACCTCAACCGGCCAACCTAAGGACACGGTTCCCACTTTTACCGTACCACCTCATTTCCCTAGTCGCTTTTCCAAGTCAAAGAAGAAAGCTCAAGACAAGGAGATCATGGATATTTTCCGAAAGATACAAATCAACATCCCATTTATTGAGGCCATCAAAACACTACCCAGGTATGCTAAGGTTTTGAAGGATTTGTCCACAAGGAAGGATAAGTTGATTGACAACGAGATTACACAAGTGGGCGAAAGTGCTACAACTATGTTACTAAAGAAGATGCCTGCAAAGTGTGAAGATCCGAGTGGCTTCACAGTGCCAATTACTATCGGTAAAAGACGATTTGAGCGTGCTTTGCTTGATTTGGGAGCATCCATAAGTGTTATGTCAGCCGATGTTTATGATTCTTTAAATCTTGGACCTTTGAAAGAAGAAAATATTACTATTCAATTGGCAAACAAGTCCAATATATATCCTAAGGAAGTCGTGGAGGACTTATTAGTTCAAGTGAATCGGTTAATCTTTCCGGTTGATTTCTACATTGTGGATATGCATAATGGAGATAATTTTTCATCTACTTCGTTATTACTTGGGAGACCGTTTATGAAAACTGCAAAGACGAAGATTGATGTTGATAATGGTACACTCACTATGGAATTTGATAAGGAGATCATTCGTTTCAACATATTTGAAGCCATGCGTTATCCTAGTGATGTGCACTCCGATTTTTCTATTGATGTTATTGATTCGTTAGCACAACAAATGTTTGATTTGAGCAATGAAGATAAACTTGGAGTTGTGTTGCGAAATAGCATTGATTTGGACATTCATGGGTAACCGAATTTGGACGTCAATTTAGTCAAAGAGCTAGTGGATATGTGTGGTGCTTTAACAACATTACAAGAAGCTAAAACGGGTAATATCTCTTATATTTCTTTACCGTAACTAATGAGGTTCCTTTACCTTCTATTGTGCAGGCACCTAATCTAGAATTGAAGCCTCTTCCCGATCACTTAAAGTATGCATACTTGGGTGATAAAGAGGAGCTTCCGGTAATTATTGCAAAGAACCTCACTGCCATACAAGAAGAACGTCTACTCCGGGTTCTGAAAGAGCACAAAACGTTCATTGGTTGGACTATTGCTGACATCAAAGGCATTAGTCCATCAATGTGCATGCATAGAATCCTTATGAAAGATGGTAGCAAGCCTAGGGCTGCACATGGTACGGGACGGTACGGGTTTTTTCCTAACTCAGTACATGTACCTCCCTATGGCCGGTACCTGTACCTTGTATATGTACCTGTACCAGTATGGGACAGGACGGGACCGGACCGATTCTTTACTTGTAGCATATGTAACAAAAAAAAGGCAAAAAATCTTGAAAGTTCTAAGTTTAAAAACATTAACCGTTGGGTGAGAACTGTACTCAATTAAACCAGCTTCATTTGCCGGGATCTGGAAAGACGGACGAAGTTCAAAATCAATGAACTCTTTAATTCAACAGTATGCAAATAACGCGATTGGTCATGTGTTCTTATAAATTGATGGCATACTTCGCATTTGGGATGGTGCAACTCTTTGAAACAAGACTTGTGGTACGGGTTTCTCCCTGGCAAAGAAAACTTGATTCAACAAAAATGAACTGTAAGAATCAATCAAAGAAAACTGAAATGAGATGGTGCAAAAGACAAGGTAAGCGAACGACATCTCACCTCATTCTCAGTTATTGGCTGACTACAAGCGCGGCAACAAAAACACTCAGGATGCCAAAAGGCACCCATGCATCCTAAATAATTAGAAGACCCAACTTCGCGGTTGCAACCACTACAAAACCTGTTTCAGTTTGCGTAATCTTGAGAGGGAACATGTAATGAGGAGAATACGATAGAGAAAGGGTATAACCCCTACTATCAACGTCTAGAATTTAACCCTAATTTGAACGAATATAGATCATCAGTACTACGGGACGGTACGGGAATAACATAGAATCGTTACTCGTACCTACTCTAGGCACGGTACCAGTTTTAGTACTTGCACTTGTCCCATCTGACTACGGTTCCGGGACGCAACCGATACGGTTCCTGCGGTTCCGGGACGGTTCCATGGGACGAGACGGTTCCTGTGCACCCCTAAGCAAGCCGGTACGTGATGCTCAGCGTAGGCTTAATCCCCCAATGATGGAGGTCGTAAAAAAAATATCCTCAAATTACTAAGTGTGGGGGTAATTTACCCAATTTCTGACAGTAAATGGGTTAGTCCAGTACAAGTGGCGCCTAAGAAATCGGGTGTCACTATTGTTAGAAATCAAGATGATGAACTTGTTCCTACAAGAGTTCAAACAGAATGGAGAATATGCATAAATTACAGAAAGCTTAATGTCGCAACAAGAAAGGATCACTTTCCTTTGCCTTTCATTGATCAAATGCTAGAGAGGTTAGCGGGACATTCACATTATTTATTTTTGGACATTTATTCAGGGTATAATCAGATTTTTATTGCACCGGAGGATCAAGAGAAGACCACTTTTACTTGTCCTTTTGGTACGTTTGCCTATAATCGGATGCCGTTTGGTCTTTGCAATGCGCCTGCCACTTTTCAGAGATGTATGGTTAGAATATTTTCTGATTACGTGGAAAACATCATTGAGGTATTTATGGACGAATTTGGGGTTTATGGAAATCCATTTGATATTTGTTTACAAAATCTTGAACTTGTGCTAAAAATTTGCATAAAAACTAATCTTGTTTTAAATTGGGTATGGTGCTAGGTCACATCGTGTCCTCTCGAGGGCTCGAAGTCGACAAAGCAAAGATTGACTTGATCAGGAACTTACAATACCCCACTTCGGTGATGGAGATTCGCTCGTTTCTTGGTCATGCAGGTTTTTACAGGCGGTTTATCAAAGATTTCTCCAAAATCTCAATGCCGATGTGCAAATTGTTGCAAAAAGAGGTTGCTTTTGACTTCAACAAGGAGTGCAAAGAAGCCTTTGAAAAATTGAAAGAATTATTGACAATTGCGCCGATTATCAAGTCACCGGATTGGAGTTTGCCATTTGAATTGATGTGTGACGCAAGTGATTACGCGGTTGGAGCTGTTTTGGGTCAAAGAGTGGACAAGTTGTCCCTTGTGATTTACTATGCATCTAGGACCCTAAACGATGCTCAAATTAACTATTCTACCACCGAGAAAGAATTGTTGGCTATAGTATTTGCAATTGAAAAATTCAGATCATATTTGGTGGGTGCAAAAGTGGTTGTAAATCTTGTGATAGATGTCAAAGAACGGGCAATCTAGGTACTCGGGATCAAATACCACTCACACCGATTCTTGTTGTAGAAATTTTCGATGTGTGGGGAATTGATTTTATGGGCCCTTTTGTCAATCGAATGGAAAATTTTATATACTTCTTGTTGTGGATTATGTTTCAAAATGGGTGGGAGCTAAAGCAACCCCTACTAATGATTCTCAAGTTGTTTGTGAGTTTGTGAAGGAATATATTTTCTATAGACATGGTACACCAAGAGTGGTTATCAGTGATAAAGGCTCGCACTTCAAGAAATCCTTTCATGCTCTTCTCGAGAATTACAACATAACTCACAAGGTCGGTACGCCGTATAACCCACAAACTAGTGGGCAAGCTGAAATTTCAAATCGTGAGATTAAATCCATCTTGGAGAAAACCGGTAACACAACACGGAAAGATTGGAGTTATAGACTCAACGATGCACTTTGCGCGTATAGAACAACATATATATGTGGGGAACCGATCCTAGTACCTAGTCAATCGAATTTTTGGACAACTAGTGTGACTATGCACAGTACTCACATGGACTTAGAACAGAAACTTGTTTTGGTAGAACTGTTAAACCCATGATTTGTGATTAAGTGTTCTTGATCAATCACATAGTTCTTGAAAGTCAGATGAACCAATTCTAAACTTGTTTGGAAGTGTGGCAAATCGGTTTCAAGGTTGTAAGTATGAAAGAGCACTTACAAAGTAAGGATGTCGACATACTTTGAACACGTGCATTAATGCTTATCTTTTATTGTACAAAGTTATTCCTTAATATCTAAAGGAAGAAAATACCGGATCAAAAAATAAATAAGTTAAGAATCTTTTATTTAAGGTTTTTAATTTTATTTTTGGAAAATGAAAAATTGGTAATGTGCATTTCCTAGTTGAAGATTTTCTAAGAGATTTTCGGTCAATATTTTGGACAGAGCATTTCCAGTAATTATGGAAACCGAATTTAGAATATATTGCATATCTTGAGAATATTTTCGGTTTTGGAAATTCCTTGGTGTCCAAACTTCCTTGGTCTATAAATACTTGAAGTTTGCATTTCTAGCAAACTAATCCTTCGTGACAGCAAACTTCCTCGGTTGTGTTATTACTGGTGAAGCCGCCTATTCAGAGAGGAGAGTAACCTAATCAGGCGAAATCTCTTACGACTGCCCAGTTTAAAGTCTTCTTTGGGATTGAGAAGCTCTATTAGTACCGTTGGTGGGAAACTAGATAGTTGCGGTTTATCTTTTGTTTTCGATTGATTTGATTGACTAACGATGGTTGAATTTTGGTTGCATATAGTTTGTTTATGCTTGAGAATCTTCTATTCTGATATAAGATTCATTTAAACTAGTTCGAAGTTTCAACAGGGATCTTTAGACTGTTTGTAGATCTAAAGTCGTCTTGTGATAATCCATTGTTAACAGACTCCGTTCTGTGCGTGATTGATCACAAGAGATTTAAGTAGTTGCGTGAAGGTGTTTATTGAAGATCTAAGAAGATTTGAATACAAAGAAGACGTTGAAGATTTCTGATTTGGGTTCATAATCTTTAGTGTGCATATAATACTTGTTTCGGTATAAGAGGATCCAACTATAATCGATTTATCCTTGTGGTAGATTAGATTGATTAGTTGTGTGGATCGCATCAATACAATTCTTTGTTATTAAAAGTACTGATTGCAAAATCTTAACAATTACTTCGGTAGTTGAGAATAAGATAGATCTAAGAACCTGGCGAAGGAGTTTATTGAGATAAACAGAAGAGCCTTTGTCGAACTCACATCACTTGGTTGAAGAGAGTTGATACCTAACAGATTTGTTGTTCCTTTACTGTTTGGAATACGAACCAAAGGTATTGTTCCAAGCTCGTGACTTATTACAGGTCGGAGGCGTGGGAATACAGACGGAACTAGGTGAACTATAGGTTTAGTTGTTTGGTCTCAACTATACGAAGTTGGTTTGATTTAGTATTGTGGCTTAATCCTGAGAGTATTCAATTCTGGACAAGGTCCCGGGGTTTTTCTGCATTTGCGGTTTCCTCGTTAACAAAATCTTGTTGTGTATTACTTTTATTTTCCGAAATTATAATTGTTGTTATTATAATTTAAAGTAAATTACACAAACGTTAATTCCTATTTACTTGATAAGAAATCCTATTGTGTTTGGTTAAATCCAAACTACTTCGTTGTTGTATTGTCTCGATATCGTATCCATAGACGATCATAGGAAGTGTGAACCGATTTGTTGCATTGTCTCGACTCAGTCCATAAACAATTACTTTTGGAGAAAGGACTTATAGGTGAAAAAGTTTTAGCTTGAGGTATATTTGGGTACCCTGCCTTTTCACTCATCAAGAAAGTGCAAAAACGCAAGATCTGAGTTCATCATCAAATGAGATGGTACGTACAGATGTCATAATTCATATAAATATAGCTTTATCTCATCATTTTTATTTCATACATGTATAAATATTCACATGATTCCTTATTCATAGAATTATACTCATAAATCGATGTGATCTCTGATTTAGGAATGATTTTGGGACAAGATCTATGAAAAAAAATTCTCATGTTATTTTCCATCTATATCTGTAAAGCATAATTGATGTTCGATTCTCTGACAAATATGTGATTTATGGTTGCGCATAATAACGATATAATCTTTTATCGAAAGTCGAAACGGAAGTCACAGGAATTCAAGATATTTTCTTGCAGCTAAAAGAAGAATACCATCTTTGAAATATGAATATATTCAAATATGAAAATTACGTCGTGAATTATCGATTTTCATCTAATTCACTTGACAATTTGTTACAGATCATCATATATCTAACTGCCAAACAATAACAGGGGTGTATTGGATCAGGATTTATCAAGATAAAATTAGATATTAGTTTTACCCGAATCTAGTGGATTTATAATGTCTTTTAAAGAATCTTTAAGTTTTTTTATAGATATATGATTCTAGATTATAATGAATTGTCTTAGGAGTAGTTAGATTTTAAAATTGAAGTATATTACAAATTAGTAATATATTTGAGAAAAACAATGTCATCATGATTCCCTTAAGAAGAACGAAAAACAAAAAAAAATGTGGTGGTGGGTGGAGGTGGGAGTGGACAGTGGTGGTTTGTGTGTGGCGATGATGGTGGTAATGGTGACGGTGATGGTTGGTAATGGCGGCGGTGGTCGATGGTGGTGGTTTTGCTAGTGTTGGTTGGTGGTGTGTGGTGGTGGTGGTGGTTTGTAGTGGTGATGGTGGAAAAACATATCATGTTGTGATAAAAAAAAATTGTCCATAAGAATCCATGAAACTCTTGTGGTTTGGGTTAAGAAATATATGAGGTAATAACATACATACTTTACCTACAAATATACATAAGAATCCATATATATCATGTCCCTTAACTATCCTAAGAAATGTTAAATAAATTGAATACCTAGGATATTTGTGGAATCTAAAACAATCCTAATTAAATATCATGAATATTTAATGAATTCTTACATATCCTAATTGAATACCTAAGAGTTTTTTGGATTGTTAAATCAAAACTAGTGACAAAACCCCTAGGTGAACAAACTAGTGATAAGAAAACACCGGTCATATTATTTCTACCAAATAAAAACCGTTTCAAATAAAACTGGGACAAAAACCCCAAGCCAAATAATAGTGTGTAAATTTAGTTTTTGTTACTTTAAAAAAAGACAAACATGCCCTTGACCTTTTCTTCTTCTTCTCTGATTTCTTTTTTCTTCTTTCTTCCGTCTCCTTCTCCCACCACCATCATCACCAGCAACAACAATGGATCTCCACGAAGACCAACAATAATTTTATTCTCCCCCAACACACCACTTCACGTTCGTATCTCACTACTACCACCACCCTCCTCCGCCTCCTTCAATTCCTTCACCACCAACACCATTTCCACCACCGTAAACATCACCACTCCCAACTCCTCTTCACGTCACATCAACCATAATCAAAACCCTAACCATAGTTTCATTTTAAAAATCAGAAGGAAACACAGGTGGATCTGGTGATGTTTTGATGATTCTGTAAGATCGGATGAAGAAATTGGTGAAATTAGGGTTGCAACTGTAATTACAATTGAAGAACAAGAAGAACATATATGGGTTGGTGACGAATTGATTCTGCTGCTGATGAGTATAATTGAAGCAGGAGAAAATTGAAGATGAAATTGAGTCCGATCTTGAGAGAGGATGAAAGGAACTATTGAGTTCTGAACCGAGAAATTCAAGGGATTGAGAAGATGTTTCTGTTGCTGTGGATATCAGAGAAGAAATCAGAAAATGAAAAGGAGAAAATGGGTTTGTTAAAGATGGGTATTCGATTCGAAGAGTTTGTGAAGATTTAGAAGATAGGTTTAACTTGGATTTGATTTCCAGTTGAACAAGGGAAGTTTTGGTTCGATTCAGAGAAGATGGGGTCGTATTAGGGTTTCCTTGAACTGAGATTTGAAACTGGAAATGCTACAATTGAGAAGAATTGTATATGGGTTTGATTTGTTTATGCTGTTCCTTTTGAGAACAAGACATGGAGATAACAGTGGCGACAGTAAGCTGAAGATAATGTTGCTAATGATGGCGGAGACTGAAGCTAGAAACTGAGATGAAGTAATGGTTATGAGCTACAGGGAATAGAAGGTTTGCAAATTGTGTAACTGATGCTGAACTGAAGTAGCAGAATGAATGAAGTCACAGATGAACTGGAGTTACTGATGGAACTGCAAGAAGGAGGAGTTGTGCTTTGAAAGGTCTGAACCTAGATGTATGTTAGGATAGGTAAAAATTACAGGATCTAATGGGTTTTGAACTGCAAAGAGAACTGCAGCTGAAATGAACCAGTGATGTTACAGAGATGATGGCTGGGCATATAACAAGAATTGGCAGATGATGGTGGTGTTGAATCTGTGACTGAGGTGGGGCAGTTGTGAAGTTGCAGGTACAGCTCAAGGAGGAGATGTTATGCTTGCATTTAACTGGATATGTTCGATGCTCAAGTGCAGGCAGTTGGAGTTGCTGCTACAGGTGGTTGAATTGAAACTGAAGTTGTTGCTGATGGAGTTTGAAATGGAGGTAGTGCTACATTAGACGAGCAGTCGAACTGAATTAAAGAAGTGTGGTTGCAGAATGGATGTAATGGAAGTTAGTATGTGCAGAATTTGGAGGCCGGGATAGTCTGTCATGTTGTTGTTGTTTAG
The DNA here is from genome assembly GCF_003573695.1 of Papaver somniferum. Classification (NCBI taxonomy): domain Eukaryota; kingdom Viridiplantae; phylum Streptophyta; class Magnoliopsida; order Ranunculales; family Papaveraceae; genus Papaver; species Papaver somniferum. Next base: position 26,161,037 of record NC_039365.1, read on the forward strand.
AAGGGATTGCGAGATAGAAAGAAGTGCAGGCTTGAAGTTCAATTGCAGTTTCTGGTGGAGAGTTTAATGGAAGCATCGCAGGTGGTTTTGTTTGTGGCAGGAGATGTAAAGTATCAAGAATTGAACTACAGGACCTGGCTGCAGTTGCAATGGAACTGGAGTTGGTGACTGTTGCAGAAGCTACAACTATGGAGTAATGGTTTCAGTCAGTTGAGTTAACTGAAGCTGTAATGAGTGGAACTTGTGTGTTTGCAGTGAAGCCAAGGATGAGATTGAAGTGAATCTGTAGTTGCAGGTGCAATGAAGTGCTGCAATACAATGAGGAATTGCCTGTAAACCTAGATGGAAATATATACCAGGTGAAGCTGAGTAATGTGTCTTGAGAAATAACTGGTGGTATTGTTGTTGAAGCGCAGAAACCAATTATGGTTTCATCTTATTCATGGTGAAACCAGAATCGGTTTCATCGTATTTCAACAATGTATTTCTATCCATGAAGATGTATAATACCTCTTAAAAAAATTCTTGCAGGTGATTTCTCACGAAACCAAGATGAAACCAAAATCGGTTTCATCGTATTTATGATGAAACCAAAATCGATTTCATCTTATTTATGATGAAACCAAAATCGGTTTCATCGTATTTATGATGAAACCAAAATCGGTTTCATCATATTTTTGGGAGGTGGTGATGGTGGGCGGTCGTGGTGCTGGTTTTGGTCGGCGGTGGTCGACAGTGGTGGTGCTGGATGGTAGGGTGGCTGGTATTGGTGATGCAATTACGTAGTATCGGTGGTGGTGGTGGTGGTGGTGGTGGTGGTGGTGGTGGTGGTGGTCGGAGGTGGTGGTGGTGGTGGTCGAAAATGGTGGTGCTGGATGGTAGGGTGGCTGGCAGTGGTGGTGCAATTGCGCAGTATCGGTGGCGGCGGCAGAGCGGTGGTGGTTGGTGGTGGCAGCGGTGGTCGGTGGCGGCGGTGGTGGTCGGTGGTGGCGGCGGCGGTGGTCGGTGGTGGCGGCGGCGGGCGGCGGCGGAGCGGTGGTGGTGGTGGTCAGTGGTGGTCGGAGGTGGCGGCGGTGCTTATTGGTGGTTGTTTATTTCTTGTTGGGGGTGACAATATAATAAGAATTAAAGTGTGGTTGATTTTTGTTTTTGTTTGAGTGATTTAAAATAGAAGGGTAATATAGACAGTTTATATTAAATGGAGTTTTTGTGAACAATTTGTTTTGTTGGAGTTTTTGTATATGGATAGTGACACCTTTGAGGTTATAACTCGCGGACCGTTGTTAAATATCCATGTAAATCCTAATCCAATACACCCCTGTAAAACTGACTATTGTGTCCAAAAAGAATCTTCCAAATTCGAGTATAAAGTAATAATTACCAGATTTTTCCGAGTACAAACTTTCGCGTGTTGATTGCCACTCCGTGTAGTACAAACATATGACGAATTCAACACCAAGAAGAGTATTACCTCCATAACCTGGAGTAACTTCCTCAGGTCGTATACCAACATCTGAGGTGGTACCCCCAACAAGAAGAATACCTGAGGCACAGATGTCAATTACCACACCTCAGATACAGACAACACCTCCAGGTCGAGATATTACATCAGCTGACCCTCGAACTGAACCAACTAGCTCACGAAGTGAAATCCCAGTCACGTCATCCACTGTGTTGGGCCCAGAAGGTCAGCCAATGACACCTATATCAAGGAGAAACCTCCCAAGGGCTCCACTTCTGAGCATCTCTTTTGTGGTGTAGATTCCACATGAAATATTCCGGGAATTACTGAAATTCATCTCAACTTTGACTGAGAGGGTGAATAAAATGACCCCACCAACACCTGAGATGCCAGAACAGAGGCAAGCACCCATTCCGTCGTTCTCAACAGCTATCATAACTCATCCGCCAAGGACAAGCCCGGCTAATCAACAACATGAACAACTACGACAACGGTTTGGTAACCAGAGCTCGCTCACAAATCAATATATGTCAACAAGTAGACAGGAAAACTCTGAACCATACCCGATGGTCCATACAAACACCGTACAGGAATCAGTTGATTCTAAACTGGAAAAGATGTTTAAAGAGCGTGACGATGCATTCAAGCTTCTTGTGAACACTCAAACCACAAAGGGATCCGAATGCTCACAATCAATCATCATCATCTAAGAAGATTTGTGATGATGATATCCAAGTGTTGATTCATTGGCTCAAAACCTTCGGGTTTATCATAGCCTCATCTAACAACTCCATGAGAGGCGTTTGCGCACGGGATATAAGTACAAGCAAAGAAAAAAAAACGTATAAGTAAAGATCCATGGGGCTAAATAAATATAAAGTGATGAAATGTAAATAAGACCAAGGTTTACGTGGTTCAGCACTAAGGCCTACGTCCACGGGGTTTGTTGTTTTACTATATTCTTCACCGTTACACGAATAGTCGAATGACTTTTGGGTTTACATGTTTCTCTCCTCTAAATGATTAACTTATACTTGAAAACTCTCTCTCTCTCCTCTTCCTTTCCTGATCCTTCCATCCCCTTTCCTCTTGGTGGAGACGGGGTATTTATAAGGTTAGAGTGTGGGACCCATCTCTGATGACCGTTGGAACCTTATCTTCTTGTGTCCTTGCGTCTATCACGCAGAGGTCTGCGTTTGCCCCTTGATCCCGCAGGGGCATCCACGCTCGTTCCACAGGTTGATCGACACTTACGCTGCTCAGAGTGTTTAATGCGGGTACTTGAGGAGTCTGCTCGTGTCAGACAAGTGTCTTCTGCCCCTGTCACGTCTGTGTCAGCTAACTTTCTCTCCACCGTTGATCCTAGCTTCTCTTTTGGGGATGCGATAAAGTAACTCCTCGGGGTTTATTTGGTGTTTGATGTTTTGGCCTGCATGCTTTCCACGTATCTTTTTATATACACGTGTCTGATAGTGAGATATATGTGTACACAATTTGCCCCTTTTCTTCGGGCTTGAATGTCTAATGGGTGCCTTGAAGAAAAACTATTGTCGCATATTCTTCTCACTCCTAATAACTTCTCCTAGATACTTGGGCACGTCTTTTATTCGTGCATTAACTGCTTATGTAACGGGCATGTTTCCCATTCCTCCATTAATTTCCTTCTCTTTCTTTCGGATATATTAAGGAGAGAAAGAAAATTAATTTCATTCTTCCTAAACATTCTCTCAGTTTTCAATTTTTTTTTTCAGCCCTTAAATTCTCTGCTTGTCTTCATTGAACCTATGACCTTAAATTCTTTGTCAGTCTTCATTGAACCTGTGATCTTAAATTCTCTGCACCTTAGCATTAATCACGCCCGCTTCCACTGTTTGTTTCTTCTGCTACTGTTTTTGCCGGTAAGTTTTTCTTTTCTTTGTTTCCACTGTTTTACGCTGTGTTGATTTGTAAATTCTCTGCTGCTGTTGTTCCTTGTTTGTGATGAAGAACTTCTTTTGATGCTTGCATACTAGTTTGCCCCTGTTCTTTATCTTAAATCAAGGAAGCCTGTATTGCTTGTATATGAGTTTTTGAGGGTCTGAATTTTATGAAATTTTGAGCATGTATACTAATTTTAGGGTTTCTGCGTTTTCGTGTGTGTATTGCTATTGATGTAGTTTTTTGATCTTTGGTAATGTTTTTGAATGTGTGTAACTTGATTTTGATTTTAATCTTTTCGCAGCCATGTCTGATCGTCCGCGGCTTACTTGTCAGACTCCTGGTTCTGGCTTATCGAGATCTCCTCCGCGTAGAGAGTCTCAAGATGATGTTCGTCGGAGTCGAGTTTCCTCTGGAGCGAAGGCCTCGTCTTCTAGGGAAGAGATTCCTCCGACAAATCCTTCTGGTTCCCGAAGAGTCTTCGACCGCGCAGCGTCTCGTCCTCGTGATAATATTAGGAGTACGCAGGCTCCGCCTCGTGCTATTGCTTTTGATATTCCTCCTCTACGTTCGTTAGTGCCCGAGCATCATCTGCGGTCCCCTCCAACTTTTAAAGGGAAGAATACGAAGGGTGTAGTTCTGAGGGCTGAATCTTCAAAGAATCCTCCGGTGAAGAGAAAAGCTTCCGAAGCGTTCATTAGTTCATCCGGCCCTGCCGAGGAGGATGAGGCTGCCCCCTTGATACGTAGTGTCTCGGTTAGTAAGAAAAAAGTAACCTTCAAGCATATTGATCTCGAAATATTCAAGGAAAAGCATGAGCTCCAAGCCTTCGGGGTTCGTTTCTATGCCCCTGAGGATGATATTACTTATGAGCTTATCTCAAAGTATGAATTCGATGAATTTCATTTGTTAACGACGGTTGGAGCGTTCGAAGCTGGTCTTATGCTGCCGTTGTACAAATCAGGTGATTCCTTCTACTATGACGTGCTCGCTAGTCTTGAAGGATCTTCCACCAATACTCATAGTCGTTTCGTATCCCAGCTATCGGGGAATTATCTCCGCGCCCTGAAAGAGTGTTATCTGCGGAGTAAGGGGGAGACGTCGATGACTTGCTACGTCCCAATCCCGCGGAGAAGGAATGGTATACTCCTGAGAATTTCAATAACTCCTTCGGTGATTACGTCAATAGTAGGAACCGCAAGCCGTGGAGTGTCAGCCTTCGGAATCTCGCTGCTCCTCGGGGCGAGATTCGTCTGTTAAATGAGGTCAGCGATGCCAAGCTGAAATATGTTCCTGGCACGGAGGGGTATAGTCATTGGAAACTCTTCCCAGCGCGCGAGAGGATCAAGCGCGATCATGACTACGAGTGGCACGCCACTGTTATCGAAATAGTTGGTCCGTGGGCTTACGGTTGGATTCCTGGTCCCCGCGGTTGGCGGCCTACCGAGAGTAGTAAGCCACGCAGTAGCTTCGGGAACACTCAGATTAACTACTTTCCCCAATATTGTCGATAGATTCCGCTGACTTGATAATTTGAAAGCTTGTTTGATTGATAAGTTGAGGCCTGCAATTCCTCTTCCAAAGATAGAAACATGTGGAGCGGTCAGGCTCCCTTCTTCTTCTGGTACACTCCAAGCAGATTCAAGTCTGCGTTGCTCCTATGGGAAGTATGGTTTGAGCCACTTAGCATTCCAAGGATGTCGGAGGACCTCTCCTTTTAGATTACGAAGGTAGTAGGAACCGTTACCCGCAACGTCGTGTATTACAAAAGGTCCTCCCCACGTGGGTGCTAATTTTCCCCATTTCTTTTCTTGCTGATACCGTGGGATTGTTCTCAACACATACTGCCCCTCTACAAAATTCCGCAGCTTTACCTTTTTGTTGTACTCCCTTGCTAGTCTTCGTTGATAATTTTCCATCTTTTGTAAAGCGACTTCCATTCTTCCTTCCAAGTCGTCCAACCTTTCTAACATCATATCTGTTGTGAGGTTTTTCTCCCAAGCTTCGGTCTTCGTGGTTGGCATGAGGATTTCCGTAGGTATGACTGCTTCAGCTCCATAAGTTAGAAGAAACGGGGATTCCCCGGTGGCGGATCTTCGTGTTGTCCTGTATGCCCATAACACATTGTGCAGTTGTTCGCACCATCTTCCTTTAAGCTCGTCTAATTGTTTTTTGAGTATAAGGGCGAGGGTCTTGCTGGTAGCTTCCGCTTGTCCGTTGCTTTGAGGGTATATGGGGGTGGACTTGTTCTTTCTTATTTTGAAAGTATCGAAGAGCATGTCTATATTTTTCCCCTGTAATTGCTTGCCATTATCAGATACGATTTCAGCGGGTATACCAAATCTGCAAATGATGTTCTAGAATATGAAAGTAAACACATCCACGTCTCTGATCCTGGATAAGGCCTTAGCCTCCACCCATTTACTGAAGTAGTCCGTGGCTACTATCAAAAATCATCTTTTCCCTGATCCTTCGATAAAAGGCCCGACGATGTCTACGCCCCATTTTGCAAATGGCCACGGGCTATCGATGGAGTTTAACATTGTCGCCGGCGCGTGGATCTTTTTTGCGAAGCGCTGACATTCTTCACATCGTCGGTACATCCTCGCGGCATCCTGTATCATTGTCGGCCATTAATATCCTTGCGTTTTTGCTTTGTCAGCTAGTGATCTCATGCCGCTATGATTCCCTGCGTCACCATAATGGATATCATTTAAAATTCGATGCCCCTCTTTCCGGGACAAGCAACGTAGTAATGGTCCAAGGAAGGATTTCTTATACAGGACCCCATCCCGAAGATCATATCTTCCCACTTTGGAGAGTATCTTCCTAGCTTGTTTCTGATCCGCAGGTAAGCTTCCTTTTTCGAGAAAGGCATGGATTGTCACTCTCCAGTCATCTTCGTTGCTGAAGTCTTCGTCTTGATTCGCTCTTGACAGGATATCCTCTTCGTCAAAGTCATTATGGATGTCTTCTCCTACCTGGTCTTCGATATTTTCTTCCACTGTATCTTGATTGGTAGCGAAAGAGAATTGAGATGCAATCGAAGGCTCGTATACCCTTGCTATTTTAATAGTTTCGACATTTTGATCCCTCAGCATGGAAGATATATATGCTAGGGCATCCGCGTGCCTGAGGTCCCTTCTGCATAAGTGCCGGAACTTAATGTTCGGGATTTGTGATGCCAATGTTTGGACCAAGGCCATGTAAGCTGAGAGGGTGTCATCGTACACATTATACTCGAGCCCTATTTGCCGTATGACAAGCTGCGAATCACTTGTCAGCCTTACATCAGTTACCCCCATCTCTATTATTATACGGAGGGCGTGTACGACAGCTTCGTATTCAACAATGTTGTTGGTATGCTCTTTGAATTCCAATCTAAGTGCCTGTATAATCCTTTCTCCAGTTGGGGTGATAATGACAATGCCTATTCCTGCTCCTTCCTTATTTTTGGATCCGTCGACGAAGACTTCCCATTGTCTTTGACTCGCAGGTTCGAGGATATCCATTGGATCCTTGTTTTCTTCCTCGGCTTCTGGTATTCCCTTAATCTCTTCGTCGTTGTCAAGGGGGAGGTCTGCTAAGAAATCCTCCAGAACTTGGGACTTCCGAGAATGTTGAATTTAATGAATGATGTTGAATTGATCCAGGTGGGTGTTCCATTTGGCTATTCGGCCCACTTTTCCCGTGCTTTTGAGGACTGCTTCCAATGGTGCTTTGCATGGGACCCTGACGAGGTGAGTTAGGAAGTAGGTTCTCAGTTTTTGGGTAGCCCATACCAGTGCGAGGATGAGTTGTTCAATCTTAGTATAATTTCTTTCCTCAGAATTGAGGGTCTTGCTGACGTAATAGATAGGTTGTTCTATCTTTGTATTGGTTTTGACTAATACCGCGCTGACTGCGTCCTCTGTTGCTTCTATGTATAGTGCCAAAACCTCGTCAGGGTCTGGCTTCTGCAGGATCGGGATTGAGGCTAGGTGTTCTTTGATTTTTTGGAATGCTTCCTCGCATTCAGCGGTCCATTCGAAACTGCTCCCTTTTTTGAGAATATTGAAGAAATGTTTGCATTTGTCTGAAGACCGTGCAATAAATCTGCCCAACGCTGCTATAGATCCATTGAGCTTTTGCACTTCCTTTAAATTCTTTGGGGACGGCATTTCTACTATGGCTTGAAGCTTTGCTGGGTCTACCTCGATGCCCCTTTTTGTTACCAGATACCCGAGGAACTTCCCCGAGGTGACACCGAAAGTACATTTCTCCGGGTTTACTTTCATGTGATGCTGTCTCATTGCTTCGAAGATATTCCTCAGGTCCTGGTGGTGATCTTTACGCAGCTTGCTTTTGACGAGCATGTCGTCAACGTAGACTTCTAGGGTTCCTCCAATCCATGGCTTGAAGATAGCATCGACCATCCTTTGGTATGTTTCCCCTGCGTTCCGAAGTCCGAAAGGCATTCTAGTATAGCAATAAAGGCCATGTGGGGTGTAGAACGCTGTGTGTGGCTGATCTTCTTCTGCCAGGGCTACTTGGTTGTAACCAGAATATCTGTCCATGAACGACAGCTCTTCGTACCCTTCAACTGCTTCAACCAGTTGATATATGCTTGGCAGGGGATAGCTGTCCTTTGGACATGCCTTGTTGAGATTAGTAAAGTCGATGCATATTCTAACCCCTCCATTTTTCTTAGGAACAATGACCATGTTGGAGATCCAGGTAGGATTAGGGCTGAACATGGTGTCGGTTAACCGTTGGAAACCGAACCAAACCATTTAGATTTGGATTGGTTTGGTAAAAAAAGTTGAAAAACCGACATAACTGGTTTGGTTTTGGTTTGACCTAAAAACCGAACCAAAAACCATTGGGGAACCGATTAATTTTTAAACTTAGTTTTTACCGTCGATTTAAAAGTATTAGATTCTACCCATTGATTTAGAGGATAAATAGAAACCCTAAATCTAATATTTCATTATGATACTCTCCCTCTTTCTCTTTCTCTCAGCCGCCTCCCTTCTCCACCCCCAACTACAGCTGCTGCTACTCGACTTTTTTCTTCCCGTCTTCCTTCTTTTTTATTTGTCAATAACTAAATTAAGATATATTATATATCTTCTTTTGCTCTATAGAATTAGAGTAAGCTTTAACTATTCTTGATTTTTCTTTTTTTGTCTGTATATTTGTGTAAACCAATACTATCGGCAACTACGATTTTTTTATCTGTAAATTTGTGTATTTTTTTTTTTGGTTTGACATAATTATTGGTTAACCAAAAACCACTGGGACAAACCGAAACCAAGTGGAACCATTTGGAAACCGAACCAATGGTTAATGGATTGGTTTGGTTTAGATTTTTAGAAACCAATAGTATTGGTTTCGGTTTTGGTTTGGCTACAAACCGAACCAAAACCGACCATGAACAGCCCTAGGTAGGATACTTGACTTCCTTGATAAATCCTGCGTCTAGTAGCTTCCGAAGTTCTGTTTCTACTGCCTCATGATACTCTGGAGCTACTTTTCGTATTTTCTGCCTGAACGGGGGCGTGCCCGGTTGGATGCGTAGTTCATGTTGGATTACTTTTGGGTCAATCCCCGGCATATCTCCTAGCTTCCAGGCGAACACATCCGCGTATTCCTTAAGTAATTTGGTTAAGGAATGTTCCCTTCCTTCGTCCATTATGGTCCCGATTTTGATCATCTTCGGGTTTTCTTCCGTTCCTATGTTGATTTCCTTTACGTGCTCCACTGGTGTGAACACAGGCTTCGGGTTTCCGAGGACTGGAACGTTCTTTAATTGCTATTTAGCGTGTTTCTGTTCTTCGCTGGCTGTTGAAGTACTTTCTTCTGTGCTTAGGGCATTATCATCTTTCGTCAAGCCCTTCCCTGTAGTTTCTTTGAGGAACAGGTCCATGGCCTTCTCTTTCGCGGTTTCTTGATTTTTTAATCTTCGGATTTTTCGCTGCTCTTCTTGCTCGTTGTTGATATGATCCTGAGTGGCCTGGCACTCTCGCGCAGTGATCCGATCTCCTTTGATTTCCATTACTCCCTCAGGTGTTGGAAATATGAGATATTGGTGGTACGTTGCCGCAACTCCTTTGAGCTTATGTATCCATTTTCGTCCAATAATAGCGTTGTAGGGAGAAGGGGTGTCCACCACACTGAATCGGGTTTCCAGTTTCATGGGCCCTGCGTTAACCTGCAACACGATGTCTCCCAAGGGCTTCGTGGATGCTCCATTGAATCCGTAGATGGTGTGATAAGAGGTCATTAACTGTTCATCATGGAGCTTCATCCGTTTGAATGCATCGTAAAATAGGACGTTTACGGAGCTTCCCCCGTCTATGAGGATCTTCTTGAGGTTACATCCAGCTACTGGTAGTGTTAGGACCAAGGGATCGTTATGGTCTTCCATATCTTCTTCGATATCCTCGACGTCGAAGATGATAGGAGATTCCATCCATTCTTCATGTTCGTCCACCACTATCCTATCGACCTTATATAATTTGCAGCGGTCTTCGAATTGCTTCCGTAACCTCTTTCCTATCTGCGCTGTAAGTGAGGGTCCTGTGGCTTCAGAACACGAGATGGTGTTGATTGTTCGGTTTCCTTCCGGAAGTTGGACTGGTTTGGTTCGCTTAGATCTGTCCTCGGTAACATCCTTTCGTACGTAATGTTTGAGCTCTCCCGCATCAATTAATTTTTTGATCATTATTTTAAGGTTCTTGCACTTTTCGGTCTGGTGTCCGTTGAAACAGTAATATTCACAGTAATCTTTAGACTTCTCGGATCTCGGGGGCTGCTTTCCCTTAAACCATGGCCACTCCAAGTTTTCCCTCCCTTTGATCTCTCGTAGGATACGAGCATAGCTAGCGTTGAGTTTCGTGTAAACTTGATCTTCGAATTTTCGGTCACCTGCTCTTCGTTCATCCCTTCGTTCCTTCCTATCTTCGTGAGGTCTCTCACCTGAGCAACTCCTTTTGGCCCCATTGGTTTGTTCCGCTGAATTGGTGCGGTGAGACCTTTGCGGATATGCCCTCGGTTTTTCCCGTTGAATTTCTTCAAGTCGAGCGTGCTTTTCGATAATTATTCGAAGATCTCCCTCTGTCTTAGGCACGCTCCCATGAATTTCAACAAATAGGGGACTCATTCGGTCTAAGCCCCATTTGTAGCAATTGATGCTTACCACTGGGTCCACGCTCCCTATGCTTGGAAGATCTTGTGCCATCTGTTAGTGTACTCCCTCGTGGTTTCCTTGTAGCCAATCGCTAGTGAAAAGAGCTTATCCATTCCGGTGTTTACAGTCTTGTTGTACATGTACGTTCTTAAGAATTTCTCTGCGAGTTGGTCGTATGAGTGGATGGAGTTTGGTGGCAGATTATCGAACCATGATAACGCCGATCCCTTCAGGCTTGACGGGAAGTATCTGCAGAGTACGGCGTCGTTCTGACCCCATCTAGCTAAGACACGGTTGTAGTACCGAATATGTGCAGCAGGGTCGCTGGACCCATCATAGCATTCGAACGTTGGGACAGGGCATTTTAGTGGGATAGGGGTGTTGGCCAAGCGATGAGTTAAGGGCGTGGAGTTAGCTTCTCTCATGACCTCTTCTAACCTCCCCCCGCCTTGTTTATTTTTTAATTGCCTGATCTCGGCCATCATCTCATCTCGTAGTTCTTCCATTGCGCGGTGGTGCCCTAAATTCTTCTGCTCGTTACCGTCTGACTCTCCATCGTCATAATCCGGGTCGGATACGCTACTTCCCCTTGTCGCGTCTTCATTAGCTGCTATGACGACTCTACAGTCTCGGTTTGGCTCTGGTGCTTTGGAGTTTGCTTCATCAAGTTGTTGGCTGGTCTTCGTGCTTAGAGCAATCCGCTCCTTTAAATCTTGATTTTCTCTGGCCAACAGGGCTACAGCATCTGCGTAAACCTGCTGGCTCTTCTTCAGTTCCTCAAGCTCAGCCATCAGTCGGTGTGATTGGTTGGACCCCTGATTGGGAGTTCCAGCGCGTGCTACTACAGCCATGGTGCCTCCCTCCTCCATGGTCTGCACTAAAGGAGGCAGGGGTTCAGCTTCGGTTGCTGGCATTTCCAAATTGGGGTGAGTGCCCCTCTGTGGTGCTAGAGCCGACGGTATGGTTTGATTTTGATCATTTGTTGGTGGCATTCCAAAAGTTAGAAGGTGCACGGGTTGGAATGTTCTGGATTCATCCACCCTTTCTCTTGGTTGATTAAGTTGATTCATGGGGGAGGATTAATACACGCAAGCTACAATATACGGGTTAAAGTTTTATTAAAGGAGATCCTTAGTATAAAAACTACGAAAAACCCCCCAGAGAGACGGGTTCGCACGAGATTTAAAGAAAATCGTAAATCCGCGGATTAGAACAATAAATCTTATCGAAGATAAAAGGTGGGTTTTTGAATACAATACAGTTAACAAATGATCTATACAGTCCGAGCTGATAAATCAGAGCAATCATATGCCAATTTAAAATGAAATCACAGGATAAGATAAATCTTTTACCGGGACGAAGTCCCTGTTTCTAGCGCCAAATTGTGAACACTCAAACCACAAAGGGATCCGAATGCTCACAATCAATCATCATCATCTAAGGAGATTTGTGATGATGATATCCAAGTGTTGATTCATTGGCTCAAAACCTTCGGGTTTATCATAGCCTCATCTAACAACTCCATGCGAGGCGTTTGCGCACGGGATATAAGTACAAGCAAAGAAAACAAAACGTATAAGTAAAGATCCATGGGGCTAAATAAATATAAAGTGCTGAAATGTAAATAAGACCAAGGTTTACGTGGTTCAGCACTAAGGCCTACGTCCACGGGGTTTGTTGTTTTACTATATTCTTCACCGTTACACGAATAGTCGAATGACTTTTGGGTTTACATGTTTCTCTCCTCTAAATGATTAACTTACACTTGCAAACTCTCTCTCTCTCCTCTTCCTTTCCTGATCCTTCCATCCCCTTTCCTCTTGGTGGAGACGGGGTATTTATAAGGTTAGAGTGTGGGACCCATCTCTGATGACCGTTGGAACCTTATCTTCTTGTGTCCTTGCGTCTATCACGCAGAGGTCTGCGTTTGCCCCTTGATCCCGCAGGGGCATCCACGCTCGTTCCACAGGTTGATCGACACTTACGCTGCTCAGAGTGTTTAATGCGGGTACTTGAGGAGTCTGCTCGTGTCAGACAAGTGTCTTCTGCCCCTGTCACGTCCGTGTCAGCTAACTTTCTCTCCACCGTTGATCCTAGCTTCTCTTTTGGGGATGCGATAAAGTAACTCCTCGGGGTTTATTTGGTGTTTGATGTTTTGGCCTGCATGCTTTCCACGTATCTTTTTATATACACGTGTCTGATAGTGAGATATATGTGTACACACTTCTCATCAATAAGCCAAGGTCAGACTCGACCTATACTTTTAAAGAAGGTCCATTGTCAAGAGAGATAAGGGAGTGCCGACTCCCAGAAATTTTTTACTTACCTCAGTTCAATGGATTCAAAGGGGATGCCGACCTAAACGAGCACGTCTTTCAGTATGAGAAGCAGATGGCTTAATACCTCGAGAACACATACATAATGGCACGTTTATTTCCAAGCATATTAGAAGACGATACACTAGTATGATGCAGATGCTTTCCATCCAACTCAGTTCATAGATTCAACGACATCAAAACTATCTTCATTTAGAACTACTCATGCAACATAAAACAAGAAGACGTCTTAGAGAATGTGTTCAGATTTGCGCAACAACCAAATAAAATTTTCGTAGTTTTCTTAAGGAGGTTTAAAGCAACAGCAACACCTGTAGATAAATATCAAGAAAAATTTCTATGTACATTTTTCAGGACCGCTCAACAGAAGGGTAAAATCGGAGACTCATTTTCTGGAAAAGTGTTAGAATATCTTGAGGAAGGTTATCATAAAACTGGAAAATGGGTCTGGATAACAAGACCAAGAGTTGTCACCTAAAGAAGCCAACCATAAAGTTTATTCATCTGGGCAACATTCAGGTGATAAAAGGACCTATTCCCCGAGATCACTAGATCAATCCTTGAATAAGAGAAATTACAGAGCTGAATCAGCAGCGAAATGGCTAGAGGAGAGGAAAAACTTTGCAAAGTTGAACGCACCTCCAGAAGTCATACTGAAACATATGAAAAACAATTTGTACTTCTCACCTCTAAGAAAGATGAGAAATGAACGAAAGAACAAATCATTCTGTGATTACTATGAAACAACTGGCCATCATATAAATGATTGTAAAAATCTACTAAGATCCATTGATGATATGGTGAAGAAAGGACATTTGTCTGAGTTTGTTATGCAAGAACCAGTAGCGCAGGACAACAGAGAATTCCACCTAGACATGTCAAGGTACTAGTAAACATGATCAATTTTATGCCTCGATATGGACCTGATGCTCACATCGACCTAACAAATAGAAAGAGGAAATTGTGTGATATTAATGTCACCTTCTTATACCCCAGCTGCGAAGGATTGTTACTCCCACCTGATGACATAAGGTTCACTGACAAAGACTTAGCCGGTGTAACTTTTCCGCACTTAGACGCCTTGGTAGTTGAACTTGTCATTGGCATATGGGATTGCAGAAAAATCCTCATACATCAAGGGTCAACTTGTGACATTATATATCTCCAAGCAACAGAGAAGATGAAGCTCACTAAATAATGAGAGCTAACAACTCATTTATTTTAGGTTTTAATGGCTCAAGGACTTACCCGATGAGTGAGATCAATCTGACAGTGGAAGCCAGACCTATCAAGACAAATGTTGCTTTCCTGGTATTGAATACCAAGTCACCATGTAATGTAATATCGGGAAGATACTATCTCCACCCAATGCAAGTTGTATCGTCCATGTATCATCAAAAGTTAAATTTCATGACCAGCTCAGGGAATATGCAATCAAAGGTAATCAAGTTGTCTCCAAAGAACTAGCCGTTCTATCATTAGCATAACAAGAGTTCCCCAATGGAGGTCGAAGGGAATAACAATTAAATCTGCTAGGAAGGAGAGCCAAGATAGAAAAACAACTTACTGAACTACACTCTTTAGCAGCCATCTCAAAATGGGTCCTGACAACAAAACCTAAAGAAAATAAAATACCTGAAAACCCAGGTCGAGAATTCAAAGAAGAGGTAGTATAACTCCTAGAAGAAATAAACCTGAGTACAGATGATGAACCAAAGATTACCTTTGTAGGAAAAGATCTCTCACCTGCAGAAAAGTTGAGCATGATCGAACTATTGAAGCAGAACATCGACATCTTTGTCTGGAAGCTGTCAGATATGCAAAGTATGAACCGATCCATCACCTGCCATTCATTGTATATTGACCCAACTGTTAAACCCGTGAAGCAGAAAAAATAAAAATTGCAAACAAGTTATACAATGCTGTCAACGCAGACGTTGAAAGAATGTTACAAGCTAACATAATCATAGAGTGTCGGTACCCCATCTGGATATTAAACATAGTTGTTGTTATGAAAAATAATTGGAAGGTCAGAGTATGTCTTGACTTTACTAATCTTTACAAGGCTTGCCATAAAGACAGTTATCCTTTCCCATACATGGAAAAAATAGTGGAAGCCATGACATGCTACAAATGCCTCTTATTCATGGATGGGTATTCAAGACATACCAAGGATCAGCCTTGATAAACTTAATTAAGGATATTACGATGGAGCTGTTACTGGCGTTCGGTCGTGGGATGGTGTCTCGAGCGACTTTCCAATAAAGATTGGGCTACACCAAGGATCAGCCTTGAGTCCTTACTTATTTGCGCTAGTGATAGATCAAGTAACGAGGGACATACAAGGTGAGATACCATGGTTTACGCTTTTTGCAGATGATGTGGCGCTGATTGGAGAGTCCAAGTCAGAAGTAGAGGAAAACTAGAGTGTTCGCGACAAACTCTAGAATCAAAGGGATTCAGACTTACACCATGTTTGTTTACTCCTGACTCATCTGAGTCGTCTGGATCTGAATCATCTGGATCTGAGTGAAATCACCTGACTCATCTGGATCTGAGTCGATATGTTTGTTTTGAGTCAGATCTGACTCATCTGACTCGGGAATAAGTTAGTCAGTGGTTTGGTCCCATGAGTTAGGGGTATTTTGTTACCTGACTCAAATGAGTCCGAGTCAGGGGTTATGTCTGAGTCAGAGGTCGAGTCAGATCTGACTCAAAATGGAAAACAAACGGTCTGACTGCTGACTCGGGTTGACTCAGATTCAGACGACGAGTCAGCTGCAAACAAACAAGTTCTTAGTAGGACCAAGGCTGAATGTCTGAGTTGCGAATTCAGCGATTCTAGGAAGGATGGTGGGGATGTTTTTCTCGACGGACAACTAGTGCCTAGGAAGAATTCCTTTCGATTTTGGATCGATGATCCAAAGCGATGGTAGGATTGAAGAGTACATTCGACATAGGACCCAAGCAGGATGGGAAAAATGGAGATTAGCATCGGGCATCTTGTGCGACCTATAAGTCCCCTTAAAGTTGAAAGGAAAGTTGTACAAAACTGAGATTTGACCCTTGATGCTTATGGCGCTGAGTGTTGGGCGACGAAGGACCGGGACACCAGAAAACTGAGTACAACTGAGATGCGTATGCTGAGGTGGGCGTGCGGACATACGGGCATGATCGTATCAGGAATGAATATGTTCGCAAGAAGCTGAAGGTAGCACCAATCAAGGAGATGCTCACCCAACATAGGTTGCGCTGGTTTAGGCACATCCTTTGAAGACTTCCTGATGCACCGGTTCGAGTATGATGCATTTTACGAGCTGAGGGTCGGATGCCACGTAGAGGTCGACCAAAACTTACGTGGGATAAGTCGGTGAAGAGCGACTTAGAGAAACAGAATTTATTGGAGGAAGATGTGTTGGATAGACAGAAGTGGAGAGCAGCGACCCACGTGAAAGAAGTAGGATTTCTGTATCCAGTTTGAGTTGGCTTTCCTACGACAGTATGTTCAGGCACATCGTGTCCATTCAAAATGATCTGTCCCGGGAGCCCGTGTTTCTCTTGTCATCACTGACATGAGTTGCTAGTTCTTTTCCGAGACTGTTGTTTCTCGATGGACAATACGTGTTGTTGTATGAGTGGTGTTTGGTTCTTGGGTACTTGTTGGCTCTTCGGCCCTAGCGGCGAACGATAAGCCCGATTACCTCTTCATGCATGTATCGTGTCCCCTTTTGGTTCTTGTGTTGTCTATTTATTGACAAAGTGTCAATGTTGTACCCCGTTTGTTGCTTAATCTTACATATTCGTTGGTAAGATAGATCCATCGATCTTTCGCGCACAATGTGTCCGCTTGGAACTACTTGTGCCTGGTGCTCGTGCCCGCCTGACCTTAAAAGTCTTGGAGGGTTTGTTCTACTGGAGACGGTCGTTTCTTGATGGAGAATATGTGTTGGTGTATGAGTGGTGTTTGGTTCTTGGGTACTTGTTGGCTCTCTGCCCCGCGCGTCGAACGACAAGCCCAATTACCTCTTCAGCATCTTTCCGGATTCATCTTCGGGAAAGACTAGTTGGTTCATGTGCATATACTACCTGTAAGGTATCGTTTATTGTCCCTTGAAGTCATGAACCAGTGAAACAATACTGGCATATTGTGGGGGTGGGGGTGGCCTCTCCTTAAGCTATGCAGGCAGTAAGATCGTGAAAGAGGGACTCCTCCTGTAGCCCTGGGCAGGGATATAATGAGTATGCTATTCTAACGGTCGCGAAAGTGTAAACCCTACTAAAATAATGTGCACACTCCCTGTTCCACCCGCGGTATGGAATATGCCAAGGATTGAATACTATCTCCGGACAGGTTGTCCAGGCTGGCGAGCCGGCGTAGAAACTTAACAATACTTTTATGAGATAGGATATTCACGAGATATTATCACTGCCCTACCCCAACTTTCTCGGGACTAAACGGCTTTGATTCTGGTTCTTGGTATTCAAGATATAACCAGATTCCAATGAACCCAACAGATGAAGAACACACGACGTTTATCACAGATAAAGGACTGTACTGCTTCAAAGCCATGTAATTCGGTCTGAGAATGCAGGAAGTACTTATCAAAGATTGGTAAACAAGATGTTTAGAGATCTGATTGGAGAAATAATGGAATGATACGTTTTCATCACTCCGAACTATTGAAAACGTTCTCTATCCTGAGACAATACAGAATGAAGTTGAACCTTTCCAAGTGTACTTTTGGTGTTCAAACTTAAAAGTTCCTTGGCTCATGATCACCAAAAATGGCATTGAAGTTGATCCTACAAAGATCATATCCATATTGGATATGCCACCTCCAACTTATAAGAAAGATATCCAGATGCTGAATTGAAAACTAGCATCTTTAAATAGGTTTATCTCCAGATTATCTGACAGATGCAAGTATTTCTTTAACCTATATGAAAGAATCAAGGATTCTGAATGTCAGACAGCTTTTGAGCAGATCAAAACCTACCTATCATTTGTGCCAATTATTTCTTCCCCAATACCCAGTTGAGGAACTATACATATATATAGCTAACACCCCAACTGAAACAAGCGCAGTAATGGTCAAAGTTGAAGAGCACAAATAAAGGCCGATCTTGTTCATCAGAAAGACCCCCACTGACCCATAAACCACGTACTCGCAGCTTGAGAAAGTAATATTTTCAATATACTAATCCCCAATCAAGCTGAAGCCATACTTATTGAGCTGAAAAATGAATGTCGTCACTGAGTATCCAGTTGAGAGCGTACTGTCTAAAGAATACAAGATAGGAGGGCTCGGCAAATGGGAAATCCACTTGAATCAATTTGGGTTAAGCTATCTGCCTAGAAAGGAAATCAAGGGACATGCAGTAGTAGATTTTCTGGTTGACTTCCCAGTTGAAGATCCTACCTCGGACCTCAAGTTCTATGAAGAACAACTAGCAACACCATCTATACCCAATCTGATGAATCATCATTTAAAACACCGGGAGTTTGGAATATCTACATAGATGGAGCTTCGAATGAAAGAGGTGGAGGAGCTAGAATAGTCATCATTACCCCAGAAAACAACTTTATTGAATTTTTTTACATGTTAGCCTTTAGCCCAACTAACAACGAAGCCGAATATGAAGCGTTAATTCAAGGGCTTTTGGCTGCAAAAAACCTCCAACTCAGAGAGTTCATTCTCCATATTGAATCCTAGATAACATTAAAGTAAGCAGGAGGACAGTTCGAGACAAAGAACACTAAGATGGCTAGATATAAAGACTTACATCTTGTTTGTTTGCAGCTGACTCGGCGTCTGGATCTGAGTCAACCTCTGACTCGGGCCGAGTCAGTAGTCAGACCGTTTGTTTTGTATTTTGAGTCAGATCTGACTCGACCTATGACTCAGACATAACCCCTGACTCGGACCCATTTGAGTCAGGTAACAAAATACCCCTGACTCACGGGACCAAACCACTGACTCACATTTTTCTGAGTCAGATGAGTCAGATCTGACTCAAAACAAACATATCGAGTCAGATCCAGATGAGTCAGTTGATTTCACTCAGATCCAGATGACTCAGATCCAGACGACTCAGATGAGTCAGGAGTAAACAAACATAGTGTTAGTGAGGAAACTTATCTCAAGCTTCGAAAAGGTGATCATAAGGCATGTAAGAGAAACAAGGTTGCGCATGCAGACGCACTAGATATCTTGGGATCTGTAATACCTGGAGCGTGCACAAGAACCATAAATGTGGAAGTGCTAGAAGTCCCTGGCATATACCATATCGAGGTTGAGCAAGGTGAAATGCAAGTCCAGACTTCTCATCTAACATAGGAATAAACAGATGAGTCTTGGCTGAAAAACATTTACAACTACCTCAAAACCGTAAAAATCCCCATTGACTCACATGAAGCAAGGAAAGTTATGGTCAGATGTGCGAGGTATTAACTGATAGGCAACGACCTATACTGAAGAACATATATGGGCCCGCTCCTGATATGTGTAACTGAAAAGCAACGCAAGCTCATAATGGACGATATACACTCAGGTGACTACGGAAATCATGCAGGGAAAAGATCCTTAACAGATAAAGCCCCATATCAAGGCTACTTCTGGCCAAGCAAGAGAGATACAACTGACCTGATAAAAAAGACATGTGACAAATGCCATAGGTAAGCCTGAACTCTAAATCATTATGCAAAGCATACATCTCGAACTCATAGTTGGAAGCATACATCTTAAACTTCTCATGATGCTACTAAACATCTTATCATGAATCTATCTGAAACCATTAAGCTCATGAAGAGACATCTTAATCATAAATAATCCTATAGTTCAGACAGGATAACTCATATCAACTGAACTGTAGATAAATTTTTACGAGACTCTTGAAGTCCGGAAGTAATACTACCTAAAATGCATGCAGATATGCAAGAAAAATATACGCACCAGCTGAGCTGCAACATAATTTGCTGAGTCTATGGTCGTTCGTCCAACGGGCACTGCACATTATGGGACCATTCAAAATGGTAAAGTAACTACACTCATAGCTCTCACCTAAGTGAGTAAACATATCGCTTACTGAGATTCTCATAAAATAACAATGAAATGAGTAGCAGTCTGGAATCTCCGATCTTAAAAGCACAAGGAAACTAACTCACCTGAATGATACAGGCTTCAGGTGGTCGCAACTGACTACTTTTCAAAGTGGTTTGATGCCAAAGCTGTAGTCATAATCACACAAAAAGATGTTCGAAAATTTATTTGGGAAAATATTGTTAGTAATATGTGAAAATTTATCTGGGAACACAAGAAAAATGTTCACAATCACACTGATTTTCCCCTAAGTGCTTATGCACTTCTCTGTCCCTCTGTGTGAGTTTTGGATTTTGCTCTTGTGTACCTGTTTAGTTCAAAAATTTCAGGTAGTAGATATTATGAGATGGATCAACAAGAGCAATATCACCCTACGCCAGAAATAAACGAACAACAACATTAATAAAAGGTGTAAACCCACGAAATCTCAACATTGTTACTAGGAAAATCACACCAGCATATGTCAATCTCAAAACCACACGAAACAATAAAGAAATCCAAAACAGCTTCAAAAGAAGCATAAACATGATATATCATTGAAAAAACAACTCAAGCTCCTTCGGAGAAAACCTGAGAAGATCGGGACTAAAAACTTATCAATGCAAAAACAGAATCAAAGGAAGCTAAAATTTAAAATTTCTAGAAGAAGAAGATACTGTAAAAACAAATTACAAATTTGATTTCCTTATAAGGGAAAAAACTAGAAGAGAGAAGAAAAAGGTAACTGCCTCAACTGGTACATCTTCCCCACTAAAACTCGTCAGAATTATGAGTGGATCAAGTCATAACTACCACGAATCAAAAAGGGTCAAAAACACTCACTTTAAACAGTTCTGTTTTCGAAAAAAGTTGAATACACCTCCGTTAACTTTTTCGAATTCTGAGAAAGGTTACATTAATAATGTTAGCATAATATACCGTTCTTATTATGAAGTAGCGGTAACTCTTGAATCATAAATAATTAGCGGCTAATATTATCCCAGAAAAATTAAATAAATGCCCATAAATTAACGTGAATTGAACAACCTTCACTGGTAGTAAATGCAACCTTGATAGCTACTGAAAAACCAATATATTTACAAAAAAGATACTCCCATTTTTTAGGGGAGAGAGGACGGCATACTATATACAAAAGAGATCTTCAAGATTTCAAATCTAGATAATACGTTTTAAATAAAACTAATTTATTTTCTCCTAT
Source organism: Papaver somniferum (assembly GCF_003573695.1). Taxonomy (NCBI): domain Eukaryota; kingdom Viridiplantae; phylum Streptophyta; class Magnoliopsida; order Ranunculales; family Papaveraceae; genus Papaver; species Papaver somniferum. Next base: position 26,182,221 of record NC_039365.1, read on the forward strand.
CCAAGCTGAGCTGTAAATACAATATTCACACCAAAATAAAAGCCACATCTCCTCCAGTTGTAAAAAACGATCTGAACTATTGCAAAGAAGAAATCAACAATCACTGTTTACATAAAGTACATTCAAAAACTAAACATTAAGTAAACTAGAGGAAAATATGTATATGTCCAAATATAGCATCTACCTAATATTGACAGCTGTACAGGTCCTACGAGCTAGAGTGCTGAGAGAGAACCCAAGTCGAGCAGACAAGACTTTAGTACGTGAAATACTTAGAGGACATCATACTCTCATAACCACGACCTGGAGACGAAGACTAAGCCGCATGCACGATCTGAGTTCTATAGCCCACAGTGAAGATAGAGACCAAAGACACAGCTAGAAGTCAAGACTAAGAGTCCAAGACCTAGAGTAAGAGGATCGTGACAAGAAGTGATGCCCAGTTCGAGAAGAAAATTCGAGAATGAGTAATGTTTGAGTGGATAATGACGTCATCTACAACTAGATTAAGGAGATTTCCAATTAGACATGCTTCCTGCGTGATAGCTACGCTAGTATAAATAGATAGAAAGGCTATGCTTGTAAACCAAGTACAATGTACACAATTTTTACTGATCAATAAGAAATACTTTTCAGTGATTCTCTCTCTTGATACTTTCTGGACTGACAATCTGACTAATAAAGAGATAACCATAATCCATCCTAACCGGTTCGAATCGAGATAATCACTTGTAAGAGTACCGTAATTGATCCGGATTGGTTATCAACTAGACGACTCATCAGATCATAACTCTTGTAGGTACTATATGAAGTCTCTACTCTCAGGACACGAAATATGCATCTTCAACATGAGCCTGACTGATGCAACCTTGGCACGAGAAAGATCAGTGCATGGTTTCAGCAGTGCCGAAGCGAAGTAGGAAATCTGGAAATAGGTTTGCAATGGCTTATGTGCAACTCAGAATCCAGCGATGCATGCAATATGCATTAACTTTAGCCTTTATGGTCTTGCACCCTTGCGGAACAAGGGTGAGTTGGAATGGTATAAAAGATACACCTAAGGAATCATTGTTAGAGCATTACTCAGTCGAACTCGCATACGTTGCTATCTCAAGAATGTTTGTCAATGTTAGTTATCAAAACTATAAGTCTTGATTTCTAGTCTACTATAGCTAAGTCTCAGACTAGGATGGAAAGTGTAGTTGATCTCAAGGACTTCATAGCGATTCATCATACAAGAAGAAGAAATACTCAAGGATTCGGTGGAACTTCTCGACAAAAAGGTATGTGAAGACTTGAACTTATCTGTCACTCAAAAGTCTATCTACTCTATCTCCTACTTCTTGAGACAAAAAGTCGTATGTTATATACAGACTTAGATTATACATATTTGGTATTTCGAGACGAGTATACCTCGCCTATCTATATCTCGAAATATGTGTTGGTAAGCGTTTCACTTCGACCATGTTTATCTTTACTTAGTGACGAAAGTCATGATATGTTTCAATCACTTTGAAAATTGCTTTGACGAGAAATGGTGTAACAACTATATAACGTCCTCTAAGAATGTTTCAATGGTTGTAATGAGAGTTTAGATTACATAACCAATTATGGACATAAGCATTGTTGTGGAAGCACATATGTGCATAAGTCCTTTCCCTTGAACCAAAGTTTGCGAACTTTGTTGATCAAGAGAAACCGGAAGAATAGCTTGTTGCCAAGTCTGCGAACTGCCGAACTTCTCATCCCGAGAAATTCTGCTGGAGTTGACAAACTTGTTACGTGAGTAACAGTCCGCGAACCCAGTCCTCGAACCGGCGGAAAATCTTTGCCGAGATTTTTTGCTGGAATTTGTAAACTCTGCCTGGTTGCTTAAGTCCGCGAACCTAGTGTGCGAACTTAAGAAGGTTATATATCTGAAGATGATTTCTGAACTTAAACTTAAAAATACTAAGGAATGCAGTTTGCAAACTGTGGCTGTAAAATTTCATGAACCGATTCAAGTGAATCAAATCATCTTTGCTTCAATTGTGTCTTGTGTAGTACATAAGATTTCCTTGCAATTGAACAGCTCTCTAACTAGTTCATTTGAAGTCATTTGAACTAGTTATGGTGAAGAAGAATATGATTGGTATGAAATGCTCATATAGCTAACCTTTTGATTAACTATTGTTGAACCAACAATGTACACGTTTAGGTACAGTTACCAAACCTAGAAGTGTGCATTTCATTTGTGTATAACAAGCTAAGTTTTCGATCTAACGGTTGAGAAATATTAGCTTGAATCTAAATCAGGTTTTCATCTAACGGTGGATATTGTTTGCTTTGTGACCAAGCGAAACCCTGATTTGAAAGACTATATAAAGGAGACATCTAGTATTGTGCAAAACTAATCCCCACACCTCACGTGTGATACTAGTTTGCGTGCTAGAGTCGTTTCTCCTTTAACCTTTGGTTCTTATTCTAAAACCAGGTAAACGACTTAAAGACTTCATGGGGATTGTGAAGCCAGAACGATACTACTTTTATCGCAATTGTGTGATCTGATCTTGCATCTTCTGTCGTACGAGTACAAACATATTGATTGGCTTGATATTAATATCTCCGATAAGCAAGATATAAAAAGTAGTCACAAAACATCTTCGTCTCATTGTTTGTGATTCCGCAACATCTTGTTTCGCTACCATACGATTAAGATTGTTGTGAGGTGATTGATTTATCTAGGCTGTTATTCGGGAATATAAGACTGGATTATCAATTGGTTCCTGTTCACCTTGATTATTATCAAAAGACGGAACAAAAACTTTAGAGTTTTTCTGTGGGAGACAGATTGATCCTTTGATAGACTTGTCTGTGAGACAGATTTTTTTATTGTCAAAGCCTATAATTTTGGGTCGTAGCAACTCTTAGTTGTGGGTGAAATCAGTTAAGGGAATCGAGTGCGCAGTATCCTGCTGGGATCAGAGGCGTAGGGAGTACAATTGTACCTTGGATCAGTGGGAGACTGATTGGGGTTCAACTACAGTCCAGTCCGAAGTTAGCTTGGAGTAGGCTAGTTTCTGTAGCGGCTTAATACATTGTGTGTTCAATATGGACTAGGTTCCGGGGTTTTTCTGCATTTGCGGTTTCCTCGTTAACAAAATTTCTAGTGTCTGTGTTATTTCAGTTTCCGCATTATATTGTTTTATCTTTATAATTGAAATAATACATGTTGTGCGTTAGATTGTCAATTAGAGTAATCCAACCTTTGGTTGTTGATTGTCATTGATTGATCGTTGGATATTGGTCTTTTGTACCATCCAAGTTATTCCTTGTATTTGATTAGTACTTGCAGATTTTGTTTGAGGAAATCAAATCAAGAGAGAGAGATATAAACTCGTTGATGTACTTTTAATTGATTGAGTCTTGTTGATTCTCTTAAAATTATATTCGAGTTTGTCCATACAGACTGCTAAGCAAAATATTAGGTGGTGTTGTTAGACGAAAAGTACATCTCTGATAACGCAACACCAGTTCAGAGCCACTCACGTGAGTCTCAAAGGGTTGAAACTTCTGAGAAAAACTCAAGAACTTGTCCATTGACTGAAACTACTTTCGACTGGAAAAAATCTCTTGAGGAACAGTTGGATGATCTTTTAAATGATAGTGATTCAGAAGAAGGACAAAGTATTAATGAGGAAGTCTCTCAATATATCAAGCTGTTTGATCGTGCCTTGAAATAAAAGAAGTCAACAACCTGCTTGAGTAAATACATGGGTCCTCTTTGTCAAGAAAACAGAAAGTTGAGAAAACTCTTTAAAGAATATGATGGTGGATATAAAATCTTACAATCTATCGTTAAATATCCTGAAGAAGATGTACGCACAAAAAATATGAATGTGATAATATTTTTCGAAATATCTTCGTGTTGAAAGAAAGACTTGCAGAAACTGAAGCAAGATATGACTCTCAACAAAAACGTTTTTACGACAAAGAGCGCGGTCTTCTCGCCAAAGTAAAATCCTTGGAGACTGAGCTTGCAGCTGCTCTTAATAAAGTAAAATCACTGAAAGAGAGTCTGAGTAGATTAAATTCTATCTTTATAAAATTATCTTCTATGCTTGGAGCATGTAAAGAACACTGTAATACACGTGGTCTGGGCTATAAAGGAATAGACGCTCCAAAAACTAGTAAGATCAACTTTGTTAAAGCTAGTGATAATTCTCCATGTGAAAACCCTTTAGAATCTTGCAATGTTCCCAAAAACAAGGATACTGCTCCTTCTAATTCTGCTCACAAGAGAACAGTTAAAAATAATTCCTTTAACTGTTATTACTGCGGGAATAAAGGACATTCTGATCAAAGATGTCGTTATCGGTTGAGGAATGAAAAGCTTCATAACATTCTTACTTGGATGTCTAAAGAAGTCATTAAATTGGTTTCCCACATTGTTGGAAAAGGAACTTTAAATACTTAAGGAATGTACTATGATAAGTCTTTTCTTAGTTGTGTGTTCAAAACAAAAAATGCCTACAATGGGAGGAAGAATGGCGAAAGGGTGACTGACCCTATAAAGAGAAAAAGGCACATGAGAAAGAAAGAAAAGTTGAGTTCCTCATCTCTCCCTGAAGAAAGCTGCAAATCCAAGACTTCCGCTCCAGATTTCTTACATATCAACAATCGAGTCTCAGATCTAAAAATCAGTGTAAACAGACTCAAACGGAGCATCAAGAAAATGTGGAAAACAGTTGACTCAGGTACTCCTAACCCTTTTCTTGATAAAACTTCTTCAGTTATGACGAGTAATGTCTCTCTAAATACCCTTGATAAAGGAAAAGAAGAAGTGAATATTGATGAGCAAGATGCTCATCTTAATACACCATGACTGCTTGAAGCTGCATCCCTCTTTTATATAAAAGGCGGATGCTCCTTGTTCTCAAGATGACTCATCTTGGGAAAGTTGTCGGGGTTGTATTAAATTCGTTGTTAAGTTTTGTTTTTTTTAAAAGCGAAAAAAAAAATTGGTCCTCGTATTCCTTCATCCCTTTTCCGAGTGTCTGTCTCTCGATAATTCTTTGAATAATTGTGCTTCTCTTTTCCCCGGGTCTCATATGTGTGATTGACCAAGTACACATACCGAACCCACACGAACGTTATTGTTCCTAGGGTTTCTTGGAACATCTTATAAATACTGTGTTCCATAAGGTCAAAAGATTCTACTTGACTCTTTTTGTACACAATGGATGGAAGCAACAAGGTTGATGAAGTTGAGAAGGACAATATTCTTGAGTTGAATCATGTTTTTGTAACATGATTTCATGTTGTTGATCATGAAAACAAAGTACCAGTTCAGATGTCATCAAAACTGGTAGGAAACCTTCTTCGAGACTTTGAAGTAGTACGTGAACAGCTCGGAATTGCAACAAGGGATCTTGATTTTCTGGAAAACAAACTGAAGAAGAAAACTGATGAGCTCGTCCATGTTCAATCTTTAGTTGCTGACAGATTTTAGAGTGTTTTAATCATGTTTCTTGTTTTAGTTGCCTAGTATGTCTTCTTTTTGGTTTAGTTGGAAAAATAACTAGTGCTTGAATAGCAATGATTGTGACTATACATAGCTATTATTTTTCATCTTCTTGTTTTTTTTAGGTTTATTGGATTAAATTCTAAAAATATTTGGAGGATGATGGTTTGATGTATTTAATCTTTATGATTTGTTATATTGTAATTTGTTATGGTGTTTACGTCCGTGAACTATGTTGTCTCATATTTTGTCAAAAGTAAAGTCTTTCATGATCGGTATTCATGTATTAATTTAAGGATGAATTGACTTTTGACATATAAAAAAGTTAATCATATATTGTCAATTCTTTGATGGAAGATAGGTTAAAATATTTTGTGTTCAAGGATTATGTCTATTGAATATCGTTATGCAAATAGTGATGGAAGATAGAATGAATCCTTGTGTATTCCATAGTATTGATCTTCACTTATCCATATTTTATGTAATACTGTGAGGCTCCAAAATGTGTCTTATGTTGAGCACGATACAACCAAGTTGATTAATTTTTGATTAGCTTTGTTGGTTGTTCTGTAAGGTACTTTATGTTGAGCATTCTTGAACTAAATTAATCATCTTGTTTGGTTATTTAGTTATTGCTCCATAAGTCTTTTTATGTCGAGCAAAACAAATGACAATTAAATTGATTACTTTTGTAATTAGTTTGGTATTGTATTCCAATTAGATTAATTATGGGTTCTCTTGTAATTAATCTAGTTGAGTATTTTCATACTCCGTAAGATTCCTCTTATGTTGAGTATATGAACGACCATCCTATTCAATTTCTAATGGTTATGTTAGTCATATGCTCCGTAAGTTCTCTTATGTCGAGCATAATCAATTAAGTTGATCATTTTTGTGTTTAATTTGATTGTGTATTCCGATTAAATTAGTCATGGGTTTACTTGTGATTGATTTGATTGAGTTTTTGGATGTAGAAAATCATTCTCATGGTTTTTGGTGTCCAATCAAAATCCTTCTTTTCTTTTGAAATTAAGGGTCGCACTTGTTGTTCCCTTGGGAATGACATCAAATGAGGAAGAGTTCTTTTGAACTTGTGCTTAATGGTCATATCTTCAGGGGTGTGCGTATGTGGAATTTTAAAGGGGTTATCTTGTATCTTTGAACTCCTTGATGAATGCTATTAGTTTCGGCTATATGATTGCATCTAAATTAGATGGTATATATTTTCTCGACAAAAAGGTATGTGAAGACTTGAACTTATCTGTCACACAAAAGTCTATCTACTCTATATCCTACTTCTTGAGACAAAAAGTCGTATGCTATATATAAACTTAGATTATACACATTTGGTATTTCGAGCCGAGTATACCTCTCTTATCTATATCTCGAAATATGTGTTGGTAAGCGTTTCACTTCAACCATGTTTATCTTTACCTAGTGATGAAAGTCATGATATGTTTCAATCACTTTGAAAATCTCTTTGACGAGAAATGGTGTAATAACTATATAACATCCTCAAAGAATGTTTCAATGGTTGGAATGAGAGTTTAGATTACATAGCCAATGATGGACATAAGTATTGTTGTGGAAACACATATGTGCATAAGTCCCATTCCTTGAACCAAAGTTTGCGAACTTTGTTGATCAAGAGAAACCGGAAGAATGGCTTGTTGCCAAGTTCGCGAACCCAGTCCGCGAACTTCCGAACTTCTCATCCCGAGAAATTTTGCTGGAGTTGACAAACTTGTTACGTGAGTACCAGTCCGCGAACCGGAGGAATGTATTTGCCGAGATTTTCTGCTGGAGTTTGTAAATTCTGCACGGTTGCTTAAGTCCACGAACCTAGTGTGCGAACTTAAGAAGGTTATATACCTGAAGATGATTTCTGAACTTAAACTTAAGAAGACTAAGGAATGCAGTTTGCAAACCGTGGATATAAAAGTTCATTGAACCGATTCAAGTGAATCAAATCATCTTTGCTTCATTTGTGTCTTGCATAGTACATAATATTTCCTTGCAATTGAACAACTCTCTAACCAGTTCATTTCAAGTCATTTGAACTAGTTATGGTGAAGAAGAATATGGTTGGTATGAAATGCTCATATGGATAACCTTTTGGTTAACTATTGTTGAACCAACAATGTACACATTTGGGTACGGTTAACAAACCTAGAAGCGTGCATTTCATTTGTGTATAACAAGGTAAGTTTGCGATCTAACGGTTGAGAAATATTAGCTTGAATCTAAACCAGGTTTTCATCTAACGGTGGATATTGTTTGCTTTGTGTCTAAGGTGAAACCCTGATTTGAAAAGACAATATAAAGGAGACATATAGTATTGTGCAAAACTAATCCCCACACCTCACGTGTGATACTATTTTGCGTGCTAGAGTCGTTTCTCCTTTAAACTTTTGTTTTCTTCTTCTAAAACCAGGTTAACGACTTAAAGACTTCATTGGGATTATGAAGCCAGACCGATACTACTTTTATCGTAGTTGTGTGATTTGATCTTGCATCTTTTATCGTACGAGTACGGTCAGATTGATTGGCTTGAGATTAATATCTCTGATAGGCAAGATATAAAAAGTAGTCACAAACATCTTCGTCTCATTGTTTGTGATTCCGCAACATCTTGTTTCGCTACGATACGATTAAGATTGTTGTGAGGTGATTGATTTATCTAAGCTGTTCCTCGGGAATATAAGACTGGATTATTAATTGGTTCATGTTCACCTTGATTATTATCAAAAGAGGGAACAAAAACTTTAGGGTTTTTATGTGGGAGACAGATTGATCCTTTGATAGACTTGTCTGTGTGAGACAGATTTGTTTATTGTCAAAGCCTGCGATTTCGGGTCGTAGCAACTCTTAGTTGTGGGTGAGATCAGCTAAGGGAATCGAGTGCGCAGTATCCTGCTGGGATCAGAGGCGTAGGGAGTACAACTGTACCTTGGATCAGTGGGAGACTGATTGGGGTTCAACTACAGTCCAGTCCGAAGTTAGCTTGGAGTAGGATAGTGTTTGTAGTGGCTTAATACAGTGTGTGTTCAATCTGGACTAGGTCTCGGGGTTTTTCTGCATTTGCGGTTTCCTCGTTAACAAAATTTCTAGTGTCTGTGTTATTTCAGTTTCCGCATTATATTGTTTTATCTTTATAGTTGAAATAATGCAGGTTGTGCGTTAGATCGTCAATTAGAGTAATCCAACCTTTGGTTGTTGATTGTCAATGATTGATCCTTGGATATTGGTCTTTGGTACCATCCAAGTGATTCCTTGTATTTGATTAGTACTCGTAGTTTCTGTTTGAGGAAATCAAATCAAGTGAGAGAGATATAAACTCGTTGATGTACTTTTAATTGATTGAGTCTTGTTGATTATCTTAAAAGTATATTCGAGTTTGTCCATACAGACTGCTAAGCGAAATATTGGGTGGTGTTGTTAGACCCCCGCTTTTTCAATGCTTGCTAAGCATGCTTGCAATGACAAATAAACATGCATTTACCTAGTGGGAAACAAAGTTTTATGACCGATCACTGCGTTATAAGTGGCACATCGAGGAATTTCGGCGTGCACGACTGGGCGCCGCAGGCGTAAATTTCCAATTCATCACAGTTTTTATTCCTAGTCACGAAATAAGATTATTAGTACCATTTTTTGATCCCATGAATATCAAAATTTGTATATATTCCTAAGCATTTCGGAGCTGCTACAATTTTAGAGGGGTTGCGACAGGTTTATTCTATTTACGAAGTGAACTAAGGGGTATCCTATTGGATAATAGTGTCTAAATTATCCTTTTCTTAAACTAGATTATTCTATTACATTCATAATAAACTAATTAATATACAATAAAAAACACACGTCTAAAACATAATTTTACTCTCCTTAGCCGATTTCCAATTTTCTCTTTCTTATTTCTTTCTTAAAGAATGCGATTACAGTATGATGGCTAGCAGTTATAGGTAAAGCTTTAATATATGATTATATTGTACTTCGTACATTTTTTTAATAATCGTCCGCGACTGAGAATATGATTTCAAAACCTAACAGTGGCTAGATACTTGTATAATTCAACCTAATCATAGACATAAAATTGACTGAGAAATTCATGAACTCTTAGACGATTCTGGATACTGATAAGCAAAAAAATTCATGATTTTAACTTTTTGATTAGATTCGGGAGATGCAGATTCACCTATTTCTAAGTTCTTACTTGTAAAATTTAGGGTTTTAAATTTTGTTCCTTTCTTCCTCTTCTTCTCTTGAAATTTATAACTTTAAATCCAATTCACAATGGCTAAATTAACCCAACTAATCTAATCAAATAACATAAAATTAATTAAACTAAACTAGTGACCTATTTCGTCTTGTCTTGCAGTCCCTCTAAAATATCCACGGCACCTTCAAACATCTTTCATTTTTTTTACTAGAACCAGTTCTATCTCCAAGGCTTTGTACATGTATTAAAACTTCAGAACCAGTTTCAGGGTCCACTCCAAATGCTATTGAAAATCATGTAGGCTGCTATCATATCATTTTTCTCAAAATAAATGTGCTCTATATGTTCAATGGATTTTAGAGAGCTGAAACTGCAAAGAAAAGATTCGACTATTTAAGCCTCCCAACTAAATTTCACATTGTTGAAAAGGAGCCTCTACTGAACCCACCTAAGCCATAAAATATCGGTTCCAACAGTAAACGGGTACATTCCCACATAAATGGGACCTAAAAGCACTTAAACGTGCGACGTGCAGATTTTTATGGAAAACCACTGAAAATGCCTAGCATGTGTTCTTCGTGATGAGTTTCTGTTCTAAAGCGTTTTATGTGTTGGGATTCTTACGCGAGTAAAGATATTGTGGTCCAAAAGTTTGTTTTTCTCAGCCAAAAATTTTCGGTTTTATCAATAAAATAGGAAGTCCTCTTATTAGGAGGGAAACAACGGATTTGACGAGGGAAGGAAATTATCTAAAGTCAAGTTAATATTTGGTCAAATACAAATTCTATAAAAAGAAATAAATATTTCTGAAGTACCAATATCGTCCTTATTAACCTTGCCTCCCTCCCAAGAATGCACTTTATTCATCTTCTTCGTGTAACAGAAACCCTAGTCTATTATAAAAGCGCACCTGGACGGGACAACTTTATAAGTGTGATCACTATTTTTAGAGAAGATCATGGAGCTAGGAAGATTGTTCTTTGCCTCCAATCTTGTATGATTACGAGCAACTACATGAATTACAAATAAATCATGAATCTCCATATTTTTTTAGGAACTCTGTTACACCATCGTCCACCACTCAACCATGTCTTGTTTTTATTAAGATTTGTATATCAAACCTGTTCAAGTAATTTGGAGCAAATGAGATGATTTCCATGAGCTACTCCAAAGATTGACCTTAGAATTGAAATTTAATTCAAACTGCAGTACTTAAGTTGGCGTCCATATAATTGAATTTCATCTGGTGTTTGGCATGACTCCTTGGAATAGCTCTTTCTGACCAGCAGACCAGCATATGCTTGGAACAAATTCAATTATCTATAGGGATATTTAATGTTTGGTACCCAGTAAATGTCCAACACATTATTTTGGTACCCAACATTTCAAAATCCAACGTTTGACCGTTTTACTTACATACGACCGATTTTTAATTTGTTTATTCTAAGTTTTTAATAAAATGATATTTTAAGTTACCACTTTACCCCTAATGAAAACAATAGTTTTCAGTCCCTTTGCTTACACAATCCATGGCAGTAATTCAGTACCATTCATTCTCCTTCTTGAATTTAGCCTCCATTCGCTGCTGCCTCACACCATCAATCCATACCAATAATTATAACAATCATCCACCGGAACCCATCAATTTTACCCATTTCATCACATCAATTCTTGCAAATTCTTCAAGGCATCTCCCCACTTCAAACAAAAAGCAAACAACAACGGCAACAGATCTGTCACTAATTCACCAAACCCATTTCACTTGATTTCCATTAAATCTTTTGTTATTAACCATGGAAAACATCCACAAATTCATTCATGATTCAAAAAAAAAAAATCACATTCCCGGAATCAATAGACCCCAGCTCGTTCCTTTCTCATTAAACCCTTCATAGATTCGAACCAATTCACAACCAACTTTCAATTCGAGTCAAACCCAAATTTCCTTGTTTACCACCTGTTGATGGTGGTTTTTAGCTTAGGGTTAAAATCGTAAAACCGTACAACTGACATGACGTCACTATGACCATTAGCACATTTATTGAATCAATCAGCATGCCTACGGAAGAATTACCAGGGTACCTTTTTTTTATGTGTCATGTTCCATGGCAGAGCCCTTAAGATTGATCGACATCATCTATGCCAAACCCTAATTCACATGCTACCGCGCCAAGGCATGCCAACCATGCCAGCCGCACCACTGTGCCAATGGCAAACCATGTCAGCCACATCTTCGCGCCAAGGCATGCCAACCATGCCAGCCGTACCACTGTGGCAATGGCAAACCATGCCAGCCACATCTCCACGCCAAGGCATGCCAACCATGCCAGCGGCACCACTGTGCCAATGGAAAACCATGCCAGCCACATCTCCACGCCAAGGCATTCCAACCATGCCAGCCGCACCACTGTGCCAATGGCAAACCATGCCAAGCCAATCGTGCCTTTCCTTGGCCCCAACCATGCTATCCGCACCATGCGCCAATGGCAGGCCAAACCCTTGGCCCCGCCATGCCAAGCCAATCGCACCTTGCCTTGGCCCCACCATGCCAAGCCGTCCGTACCAAACCCTTGGCCCCACTATGCCAAGCCATCCGCGTCATTGTCCTTGGCCCCACCATGCCGGCCTTCCCCATGCGGCTACCAAAACGAAGGCGTGCGACGATCAACGGCCACCCTTCCATCCTGGATGCAAATCCTAGCCGTCCAAGGTCGCCAAAAACGTATGGTAACCTTTGGCCCAAAATCCTAGTTTTGACCACGACAAACCGCGCGAAGGCATGACATGCCACATGTGCCAATGGCATGCCAACCACCTTGCCACGCCATACCATGCCGGCCTTCCCTATGCGTCTACCAAAACGAAGGCGTGCGACGATCAACGACCACCCTTCCATCCTAGATGCAAATCCTAGCCGTCCAAGGTCGCCAAAAAATGCATGGTAACCCATGGCCCAAAACCCTAGTTTTGGCCACGCCAAACCGCGCCAAGGCATGGCATGCCAACCACCTTGTCGTGTCATACCATGACGGCCTTCCCCATGCGGCTACCAAAACGAAGGCGTGCAACGATCAACGACCACCCTTCCATCCTAGTTGCAAATCCTAGCCGTCCAAGGTCGCCAAAAAACGCATGGTAACCTTTGGCCCAAAACCCTAGTTTTGGCCACGCCAAACCGCGCCAAGGCATGCCAAGCCACATGTTCCAATGGCATGCCAACCACCTTGCCGTGCCATACCATGCCGGCCTTCCCCATGCGGCTACCAAAACGAAGGCGTGCGACGATCAACGGTCACCCTTCCATCCTAGATGTAAATCCTAGCCGTCCAAGGTCGCCAAACGACGCATGGTCACCTTTGGCCCAAAACCCTAGTTTTGGCCACGCCAAACCGCGCCAAGGCATGACATGCCACATGTGCCAATGGCATGCCAACCACCTTGCCGCACCATACCATGTCGTACTTCCCTATGCGGCTACCAAAACGAAGGCGTGCAACGATCAACGACCACTCTTCCATCCTGGATGCAAATCCTAGCCGTCCAAGGTCGCCAAACAACGCATGGTAACCTTTGGCCCAAAACCCTTGTTTTGGCCACGCCAAACCGCGCCAAGGCATGCCATGCCACATGTGACAATGGCATGCCAATCACCTTGCCGCGTCATACCATACCGGCCTTCCCTATGCGGCTACCAAAACGAAGGCCTGCAACAATCAACGACCACTTTTTCGTCTAAGATGCAGATCTTAGCCGTCCAAGGTTACCAGCTAACGCATGGCAACTTTGGCCCTAGTTTGGTCGCGCCTAAACAAAGCCAAAACCCAAACTTTTGGCCGCGCCTAAACTGGGTCACATTAAATCCATACTGATCATAATTTCATGCCACTGGATACCAAACGAAAGGTTGCAATAATCAACGGCTACCTTCCTCTTAAGATGCAAAATCTCGACCGTTGAAGGTCACCACCGAGACGGAAAGTCTCCCAAGCTCAACTTTCCAGACAACAACAACATGCTACATGTTTTCCACGAAAACACGCGAGACATCAACACATGTCACAAACTGGGGGATGCTCATTGGGTATTGGTTTGGCGGTTTACAGCGTGAGGCGTACACTACGCTCGTTATAAGAAATTTTCATAAGGATGAGGCGGTTAGTAAATACATGGAGTAATGGTGAAATGCTTTCTTTTATGGAACATCAATTCCAAGCATTACCGGTTACCACCTCTTCCCATTTACTCACCCGTTTTCCATTTCTTAATGAGACCAGAGTACGTTTCACTTCGACTTGTATAAATAGGCATTACCTATTTCCACCGAATGACAAGTTCTGGTCAGGAGCATAGAACACTCAGAAAACGTTTGCAAGCTTTCCCATCTGTTAGCTTCCCACTTTCTGACACAAGTCACAAAACAACTACTCTTCCATAATCAACTATTATGGTCTCAACACTCTCTTCGCTTCCCTCCCCAAAACCAACCCTTCTCCTCCTCTTTGTGACCGAAGCAAGTATGGAACGGCCATTTCTTGGTTTAGGCCGGATTTGTACAGATTGATCTCTCGAATCTAAAGTACTCCCTTGAAGTACATTGTTTAGGGTTTAGACTCGTTTCTCACCCACACACCCGAAATTACCGAAATCAGCAGAAATTGTTTTCACCCTCAAACAATTGACGACCACAGTGGGAGATTCATCTTTCGGTTACAATATCAATTTTCGACCATCGATCTCATGCTTCGACACAGACATCAAGGCGGTAGAAGCAGGCGATCCGCTCAGGGATCGACGACTCAATTACCAGACGACCCGATTATCAATCTTGACACGGCGAGGGATGACTGGGACTGCATAAAGGTTAAAAGCGAACGATCCGACTAGGGATCGACGACTCGATTATCAGATGAGACGACTGGGGACTTTCCACAATCATGGAAGTTCCTCCCGTAAAACTCGGTCTTACACCCGGAAGATTCCCTTTTCATCAGGAAACCTGAAAACCCGAGTAATTCTTACCTAGAAAAAATACATGGTTTGCTATTTCAAGTTTTCACGGGAATGATAAAACCGATAGCCATGTTATGTTTCACCCCATGTCATCTACCGAGACGCAACGCTCACGGTTCCGTGGTTTTCCTGGTATGTTTGCGTCACTTGCAATCGTAACCAAGACAACATCATTCCCAAAACAATCCATTCCAAAAAAATAATCCAAGACCCTCAAGGTAACATTTTTCTATCAACCTAAAAATCCAGGAAATCAAAACCATAAACTAGGCGTTTCATTTGCCTTTCAAAAAAAAAACCTAAAAATAAGAAGTTCAGAAGACAGAAATACATTCAAGGAAAGTTTTTCAACAATGGATTGTTATTCTTAACAAGAGCCTCCTTCGTTCTTTGGAGAGCCTCCCTCTTCAACTTCAGCTTCCTAGATAATTTTTCGACTTCCGCTTCCTGCTTCTTCACCATATCCGCAGAAGGACCTTCGACTGTTTCGACTAGTAAATTTTCAACCTCAGCGAAACCGTCAACGAACCAAGGAACATTGAAATCGAAGTTTACACACATGTCACGATGGAACCTCCAGCTCGATATTACATCCTCAGAAACAGTATTACCGGTCACGTTGCACATGTCGTCAATCGAAGTCAAAGCTTCCTCCACACACTTAACCTATTAAAATCGATTAGTAACCTTCTTGTTCTTGGCGATATGTCCGTATATTTCCCATATCTTGGTGTATAGCGTCCCATGTTTGGATGGCACGCTAAATCCCCCGATCAACACATGATCCGGATAAGGAACCAGGTATGGAGGGTTGAAATTAGCGCCCGCGCCTACATCAGCAACCGGAAAGGGATTCCTAACGATAATTGCACCTGCGGCCACTGGAGTACTCGCCATTGTCTGAGTCACAATGACGTTTTCATCTCGATCAACATCCATTTCAAGGTCGCCCGGTGCGGCTGCCATAATTGGATACAAAGTTGTATCACCACCAGTCTCCGTCTCAAGGTCATCTTCAGAAACGGTTTTCCCCTATGACATCACGGATTGGATATTTTCCAAAGAAAAAGAAAAAAAAACATGTGGGAGACTCACTGATTCGCTTTCAGCACTGCTGTCGGAAGAACTACTCTCGCCATCACTGAACTCTGAGCTTTCATCCTTCTCGGGTTCCCCATCGCCACGGATAGGCTCAGCACCGCCACTCTCCGTCTCGAGAAGCGATGTTTTCTGACTACTTGCAAGTTTGGTAAAGGCATTCACGCTGCTGAGACCCTAGGTAAGATACAAAGACGGATACTCAGGAAAGAAACAAGGATATACATGATCCAACTAAAGTCAAGAGGAAAATCACACGTACCCGCGTATTGGACGAACTGAAAGTCGGTAGGGCTATCGAAACTGACTGGGAACCATCTACACGGCTTTTAGATCTCCGCTCCTTCACTTGAGGACTATCTGCATTCGGGCTAACGGATTTTCGCTTGGGAGAAGAAGGATCCCTCAGCAGTGGATGCTCCGTTAAAATCGCAGGAGAAGGCTTACCGCGACGATTTTCTACCACATCATTCACGAATCCATGGAAAACGAGAAACTCATCCTGCCAAAATATTTTATATTTGGAGGTTGTTGATGGATTTCGTTCCGCAAGCAGGAAAGGGAGACTTTTACCCGACACAAGAACAGTAGCATCGAGAACAGTTGGAAACGAAACTTCTGGAACAACCGGCTGACGAACAAGTGGGACCCCTTGGTAAAAACCCATAAGTGGATCCGCCCTATCGGTATTGTAAGAGACTGCTTTGCAAGATCCTCGAAATAAAGACGGCACATAACCGGGCGTGCAGCTTCGCATGAACACCATCTCTCCAACACTCATATCCTCTTTATCAGAAGACAAAGACATGCTCGGAGCAGGAGCGAAGGTACTGATCTAAGTTATGGACGCATGCACCGGAGCCCATGGACGAAAATTGACCGTGTGCGAGTTGTCAAGGAATCTAATCAGGTTCAAACCAATCTTTGGGCGCCTATTCGACCAGCGCAATATCCTAGAGCCACCCCAAGACTCGGGAAGTACGACCAACGGTTTTGGAGCATACCTTTTGAAGTTCTCCCACAGCCACGCTTGGAGAAAGACGGCATGAATATACGAATCCACTTTCATGTAACCATTTGAAGCGCACATGTCCGCGACCAGCTGATCCAAGTGTGTGTACAGAGAACCAAGAAACAAGCCGCTAATAGGGAGAACGACACCTTTTGCCAATTTTACGGCAAACTTGATAAGTTCTTGTCTTATCTCCTTCTTACCCGAGCCGTCATCGAAAATATCTCTGGTTAACCAAAGAGCCAAGAACGCCGCGACATGAAGCGTATTATTCTTTTGATTCGGCTCCAAACCATCGGGAAACCACTGAGACACCCACCATCCATAGAAGCACCTCGTCTCGTTTTTTTTTCGAACGAATCCTTTTGATTTCGCAACCAGAGCGGCGCGCATTTCTTCTTCATCTGCAGACAATTTGACATCGAGGTTTCCTATTACAGGAAGGTTCAGCAACACGGCCACGCTCTCTAAGGAGATATTCCTTTCACCCCACTTTCATATGGCCGTGTGAGTATCTGGACACCGTATGGAAATAAAATCAACCAATCTTGGAATATCTTTCCTAATTTGAAGCACTGCAGAAGCCGCGACAACATCAATGATCTGCGCCTTGGTCAAACTGGCTTTTACACATTCCTGAATCATCATGAATCTCATCCATTTCTCAAAGGGACACAACGGACTAGAGATTTTAAAGTCAAGAGGAGAAGCATGATACTCTTTCCTATGAAGAAAAAACCTTATTACACCTCCTGGACGAACCGACGGGCCTCTCCTTCACTTTCTGGACCAGTCAGATAATCGACACATACTTGGGATGATTTTTCCTAATCGTGGCGGATGTTGTAAAGAAATCATCATTTATGTTTGGCTTGGAATTGCCAACATCTTTCGGTACGGTAGAACTTTTCTCAAATGACATCCTAACGAAAATTCTCTCACGCTACTTCCACCTTCGAAATAACTACAACGGAACAATACGAAGAGAAATTATTACGGAAAGTGCACGGAAATTATTTTATCAGACACAGGAGATCCATCCTGGACGCAAGCCAATTTGTTTCAAAGTCATAATGTGCATAGGCAAAGAAATGGGGACTGATAGACCCTGCATCACCTCCTCATGCCAGAACCGTACCCTGCAGCGGGAAATTTTCTCCCGGCCGAGGAGGCGTGCCCCACCACGGGAACCATACAGACGGTCACACCAGGAAAGGAGTAAACCCTAGAAGCTAGGTTTTCGCGGGAAGGGAATGACAATTACCAGCTCATGCATGCCTACTTTGCACGGTAATTGAGGCGGCCAACATCACTACAGTATTCACGCCTAAATGTTACTAAAAGTTCGTGCAAAGCATACCTACGGCTAGGATTCATACCAACGCAGAAGGACAACATTTCTACAAGTTCACAAAAAGGTACGCCTACAGCTAGGGTTTGCATTAACGCAAAAAAAAAAAAAAAAAAAAAAAAAAGAAACAAGTTAAAGAGGAAGTGTTTGAAGAAATACCTGGGATTCGCTCGTCCGCTTTACTATTACCACACGGCCAGAATAAAACAAATATAGGTGTCCTTTTATATGCGTGATACTTGGGGGTTTGAATAAGGAAATGACTTCTTATTTGAGTCAAGTAAGGAAAAGAGGCAATCGGGCCCGCGAAGACCAATCACCATGCCAAGACCGTCCGCGCCATTGCCTTGGCCCCACCACGCCAAGCCGTACGCCATGCTTGCCTCACCAGGACCGCGCCATGCCTTGGCCCCACATGTCAATCCGTCCGCGCATGCTTTGCCTCACCAAACTGCGCCATTGCCTTGGCCCCACCATGCCAATCCGTCCACCATGCTTGCCTCGCCAAGACCGCGCCATGCCTTGGCCTCACATGCCAAGCCATCTGCATGCTTTGCCTCACCAAACTGCGCCATTGCCTTGGCCCCACCATGCCAAGTCGTCCGCGTCATGACTTGGCGCACCAACACCGACAACTCGCCAAGCTAGCGTCATGATGTTCCCTAACCCATCCAAGGTGATGCATAGCCAGACTAAGCCGACGATCTTCATCTCACCACTTCACGGTCTACACCACGAATAGAATCTACGCAAGGCCTCCAAACACGAGGATCATGGACTCTCCTTACCTCTCGAAAAAGGTTAATCGGACCTTCCTGACCATCTTTCCACGACTTGTCGTTTCGATTTTCGTCCTTGCCTGTCACCATCTTATGCTTACCTCGCAATAATAGTCCTGTTCCGAGATAAGCAGGGGACTTAATGTTGATGGTGGTTTTTAGCTTAGGGTTAAAATCGTAAAACCGTACAACTGACATGACATCACTATGACCATTAGCACATTTATTGAATCGATCAGCATGCTTACGTAAGAATTATCAGGGTACCTTTTTTTCTATGTATCATGTTCAACGGCAGAACCATTAACATTGACCGACATCATCTATGCCAAACCCTAATTCGCATGCTACCGCGCCAAGGCATGCCAACCATGCTAGACGCACCACTGTGCCAATGGAAAACCATGCCAGCCACATCTCCGGGCCAAGGCATGCCAACCATGCCAGTCGCACCACTGTGCCAATGGCAAACCATGCCAGCCACATCTCTGCGCCAAGGCATGCCAACCATGCCAGCCGCACCACTGTGCCAATAGGAAACCATGCCAACCACATCCCCGCGCCAAAGGCATGCCAACCATGCCAGCCACATCTCCACGCCAAGGCATGCCAACCATGCCAGCCGCACCATTGTGCCAATGGAAAACCATGCCAAGCCAACCGCGCCTTGCCTTGGCCCCAACCATGCTAGTCGCACCATGCGCCAATGGCATGCCAAACCCTTGGCCCCGCCATGCCAAGCCAACCGCACCTTTCCTTGGCCCCACCATGCCAAGTCGTCCGTACCAAATCATTGGCCCCACTATGCCAAGCCATCCGCGCCATTGGCCTTGACCCCATCATGCCGGACTTCCCCATGCGGCTACCAAAACGAAGGTGTGCAACGATCAACGACCACCCTTCCATCCTGGATGCAAATCCTAGTCGTCCAAGGTCGCCAAACAACGAATGGTAACATTTGGCCCAAAACCCTAGTTTTGGCCACGCTAAACCGCGCCAAGGCATGACATGCCACATGTTACAATGGTATACCAACCACCTTGCCGCACCATACCATGCCGGCCTTCCCTATGAGGCTACCAAAACAAAGGCGTGCGACGATCAACGGCCACCCTTCCATCCTGGATGCAAATCCTAGCCGTCCAAGGTCGCCAAACAACACATGGTAACCTTTGGCCCAAAACCCTAGTTTTGGCCACGCCAAACCGCACCAAGGAATGTCATGCCACATGTTCCAATGGCATGCCAACCAACTTACCGCGCCATACCATGCCGGCCTTCCCCATGTGGCTACCAAAACGAAGGTGTGCGACGATCAACGGCCACCCTTCCATCCTAGATGCAAATCCTAGCCGTCAAAGGTCGCCAAACAACGCACGGTAACCTTTGGCCCAAAAACCTAGTTTTGGCCACGCCAAACCGCTCAAAGGAATGACATGCCACATGTGCCAATGGCATGCCAACCACCTTGCCGCACCATACCATGCCGGCCTTCCCTATACGGCTACCAAAACGAAGGCGTGCGACGATCAACGGCCACCCTTCCATCCTGGATGCAAATCCTAGCCGTCCAAGGTCGCCAAACAACGCATGGTAACCTTTGGCCCAAAACCCTAGTTTTGGCCATGCCAAACCGCGCCAAGGCATGCCAGCCACCTTGTCGCGCCATACCATGTCGGCCTTCCCCATGCGGCTATCAAAACGAAGGCGTGCGACGATCAACGGCCACCCTTCCATCCTAGATGCAAATCCTAGTTGTCCAAGGTCGCCAAACAACGCATGGTAACCTTTGGCCCAAAACCCTAGTTTTGGCCACGCCAAACCGCGCCAAGGCATGCCATGCCACATGTGCCAATGGCATGCCAATCACCTTGCCGCGCCATACCATGCCGGCATTTCCTATGTGGCTACCAAAACGAAGTCCTGCAACAATCAACCATACCGCGCCATACCAGCTAACGCATGGCAACCTTTGGCCCTAGTTTGGTCGCGCCTAAACAAAGCCAAAACCCTAACTTTTGGTTGCGCCTAAACTGGGCCACATTAAATCCATACTGATCATACTTTCATGCCACTGGCTACCAAACGAAAGGTTGCAATAATCAACGACTACCTTCCTCTTAAGATGCAAAATCTCGACCGTTGAAGGTCACCACCGAGCCGGCAAGTCTCCCAAGATCAACTTGCCAGACAACAACAACATGATATATGTTTTCCACGAAAACACTCGAGACATCAACACATGTCACAAACTGGGGGATGCTCATTGGGTATTGGTTTGGCGGTTTACAGCGTGCGGCGTACACTACGCTCGTTATAAGAAAGTGTCATAAGGATGAGGCGGTTAGTAAATACATGGAGTAATGGTGAAACGCTTTATTTTATGGAACATCAATTCCAAGCGTTACCGGTTACCACCTCCTCCCATTTACTAACCCGTTTTCTATTTCTTAATGAGACCAGAGTATGTTTCACTTCGACTTGTATAAATAGGATTTACCTATTTTCACCGAACGATAAGTTCTGGTCAGGAGCATACAACACTCAGAAACGTTTGCTAGATTTCCCATCTGTTAGATTCTCACTTTCTGATACAAGTCACAAAACAAACTACTCTTCCAGAATCAACTATTCTGGTCTCAACACTCTCTTCGCTTCCCTCCCCAAAACCAACCCTTCTCCTCCTCTTTGTGATCGAAGCAAGTCTGGAACGACCATTTCTTGGTTTAGGCCGGATTTGTACAGATTGATCTCTAGAATCTAAAGTACTCTCTTGCAGTATATTGTTTAGGGTTTAGACTCGTTTCTCACCCACACGCCCGAAATTACCGAAATCAGCAGAAACCGTTTTCACCCTCAAACACCACCATATCTAAATTAAGCCCTCATTTTTCAAAACTCCGTCATATTCACTTTCTCTCTAGGTGTTGAAACACCAACACCCGAATCCATTTCTGATCCCAAATCACTGTCTCAAATTCACACTGGAAACTCAAATTTCGTCCAACGACAAACTACTAGAACTCTAATGTTTACTTAGCCCTAATAAATTAAATCGGTTACGTTCCACAAAGAAATAAAGCTTCAAAATGAAAATCAAAAATTAGGGATTACTGTAAATCGTCGTAATTTCAGGAAACCTCAAATTGTTATCGGCTTGCAGGATTTGATTAAATGGTGGAAAAAATTTCTGTCATTATGGAAAGTATCGAATTTAATGAACGGATAATGGAAAAGAGAGGTTAGGTTTTTGGTTTTAGATTCAGACCCATTTACAAAAAATGAGTCAAAGTAAATGAGCTTCACCTGAATAAGGTTTGATTTTGTGGAAGGACCATATCAGAAATCTAAGCAAAAATTTTCATATTAGTCGTCGTTTCTCCTCTCCAATGGCTGTTGCAGAATGAGGAAGATGTGGAGTAAGAAGATAAAAAAAATTCTTTTAAGGGTAAAACCGTGAAATTGAATAATAGTTTAATAAAAATTAGATTAAAATAAAATAAAATTGGTCAAACGTTGACTTCTACAGTCAACGTTGGATTCAGGTACCAACCCTTAATATTTGAAATGTTGGATACCAAAAAAATGTGCTTTTTGGTCATTTACTGGATACCAAACATTAAATATCCCTTATCTATACTCCAACTATTTAATGGTGGTCTTGTTTGTTCGATGAACAGATAGTGCTTTTATTTTCACACAATGAACTCGCAAGGAGAATGTGTATTGTATTGCTGCATACTGTGTAATCCGCAAATGTGAACCAAAATTTCCAACCTGTAACATTGGATATCAAGGATGTTATGAACATTTTAATATTTTCTCAAAGGGTTAATCCCTCCTCCAAGATTTTAATTCTCTCCTCATAATCTTTCCCTCTTCAAATCCATTCTTTCCCTCCTATTAACAAGACTCTAAAACAAATATGCACTACAATAATTCTATTCAACCCACCGGTAAATCCCACCCTCAAAACAACTTTGTTACGTGGATTTGATGTTCGAAGTTTTAGATGATAGATTGTATATTTCTTGCACATCTTTTTCAGCCTGAGATCAAACGATGAGCGAGAAAGGAAAACTTAAAACACGTTAGAAGAAATATGAAACCCAAGTGAATCGAGAATTCAACCCAGGTCAGTGCCACATCAGCAGTGGGTTTGAGGGTGAGATTGACCGGTGGGCTGAATAGAATTATTGTATGCACTATCATCTAAAATTTTCGCAAGCAAAATTTTTCTCTCTCTCTCTCCCTCACTCCTTTTTCTTCCCCAACAATACCATCAAGAACAAGCCATGTTCAGGTCTAGTCCATTTTGGACTAGATCTGAGTAGATTTTTTCATTATTTCTTGTTTTCTAAGTTAATTAGTAGTTTAGTTTAATTGTTATTATGTTTTCTACTTAACTACAATGTTATAGTGGTTTTATCTACTTACTCTTTTGAGGTTTATCTTCATTTTAATGGCGATTCTTTGTTATTGGGTTGGATTTTAAGATCAATATTGATGTCCTCCAACGACGAAATCCTCATCTTAGTTAACTCCGGCGACGAAATCCTCATCGTCAACTTATACGGCGAGGGAAACTTCATCGATGGTCCTTTTGACGACGGAAGCTTCATCACTAGTTACAAGAGATTTGAGCAAATCACTCCTATTTTGGGAGAACATCTTTCGAAAGAAGAAAAACAAACTAAATGGTTGGAATTGAGAAAAACCATCCTTCTTCTGATTTAATCGGATCTTATTCATACTTGTATTTGTATTACTCCGGTAATCCTTCTCTTTCTCTTGTCAGATTTCTCGGTATTGTACTTTAACGGTATGTTCTTGTTACTTTGTATTCTCTTATTTTCGATCTTACACTCATTGTAACCTCGAATTTCCATTAATGAAAAGGTTCCTTGTATATAAAAAAAAATCTAAAATTTGCGTTGTGGTCTAAATGCTTTTTCTCTGGGGAGAGAGAAAAAGTACGGAGGAACAAAGAAGACACACGCTACTAAAAAGAATTAAGTCCCAAGATGTTAGAAATGCAATGGAGGATTGAAGAGGGATTTCTATATGTTTTTATTGACACAAAATAAGCCATGTATTGTCGTTTCTACTGTAGTACAGTGGTAAAGTCACTGGTTGATGATCCCAGTGACCTTTGTTCGAAACTCGCCAGCACCAAATTCTTTACGGATTAAAAAAAAAACATGTATCCAAATATGTGAGTTGCAATGAGGATTGAAGACGAATTCCTAAAGACCACATCAATATATGACCTAATATTATAGCTTGTTGACGCAAAATACATGGATTGCTAATATTAAATCAGAATGCAATCCATGAAAAGTCGGCATGCTCCACTGAAACTAAGAGATAGGTTTTCTTGCTTATATAGTTCTTGGGAAAATATCAACTGATATTCGCTTGGTAAGATCGCATTGGCCCGAAAAACTTGAAAGCCTGGTTCCTTGACTGGCGTACTGGGAAGTTAAAGCTTGTCAAGCGACGTATTAGAAGTAAAAACAAAATTTGGTTCATCACATTATATATTTTGTACCTGCTGATTCTGGGTAATTTTGGTCCTACTCAGATGTGTTTTTCCATCGCTATCCGATTCTGGGTTACACGAATCCCGAAAAAGAATAAAAAATTATATACTTTTTTCATGTTTTAACTATTATAAGTTACAAATATGAATTTTGACCTCTGTAACGCATATACCTAACTATTTGCAGCACTATAATCTTCGTTTTCTTTTAACAAATCATTATCTGGGGTTTACTTAAGAAATTCTTCATCATCGCTAACACACACATTCTCTCTAATATAACGTTTATTCTCTAACACTAACTACATCTTAATCTACTAAAGAATCTCACAAGTAATATAATTAATTAACACTAATAATTAAGGGGTGTTTTTGTTGTTAAAAAAAATATGGGGATATAAGGTTTTAGACATTACTTCCAAGTAACTGAAATGATGAGGGTACCAAGTATACCACAATATTTTTATATCAACCTACTACAGACGCATCTTGTAGAATCTTATATGGACAATAGACGTAAGAAGATTATTTCAACAAGACGTAACTTGGTAAATAGCGTAAGTTCGTGACCGACCAATCTATGAAATCGTACCAAGCTTGGTTAATGTACAAGTGTATTTAATTTAATTATAAATACAAAGCAATATAATGCGAAAGTAAAGTAAATTATACAGCACACAAGATTTTTTAATGAGGAAAACTGCAAGGCATAAAAACTTCGGGCCCTATTCCATTTTTAAATACTCTCATAATTAAACCACTACACAAATTTACTTCCCCAACTTTGTACAGTTGAGACCAAGTAAGCTACTCCTAATTACTCAGTTCTTTTAGTATCCCTGCGGATACAACCAATCTGTTCTAGTACGTGAATCCCAAGATAAAGTCTACTATCTCATATAGATTCACATGTTGTGAAGAATTCTGTTTCTCAAGTCCTTTGGATCATCACCTAATATGGTAAAGGACTTTTCTGTTACAGTAACCACTCACTTATCAATCTCTAAGATCAAAAGTTTAGTCAGATATAAGTCAAAGGATCTTCCGTATAATTAATATATGCTCTTTTGTGGACAAAGATCAACTAGTACGAAGATTACCGAAATAATCAATCTTAGTTTACATACTATAAAGTAATACTCAAAACTCTGATATCTATGAAATAAACTGCTTGTTTGGATCCCAGTTAATCAAGTGTATAAGAAGTATCACGAAGATCAGAATACCAAATTAAAATCTTCTAGTCTTCAATCTTCAAAGTACCTACATAAACATCTTGATTCTCACTAATGATCCATCATACACAGAACGTCGAACAAACTCGAGTGGCATTATATCAGAAGAGAATGACTACGTAATAAAAGTTTGATCTATCGAGGATAACTACATCGTTAGCCAATCAAAATCAACAACTGAAAACTAAACATAACAATATGATTTAGTTTCCTACTAGTAGTACTACTAAAAGATTTTTGATCCCAAGAAAAACTTTAAACGAAGGCCACAAAAGGGATTTCACCTAATTAGGTTACTCTCCTCTATCAACCAGTGGGCTTCCTACACAAATGATTAGGAAGTGTGTTCAGTGATGAGTTTATAAGAGCACAAGCTCCACTATTTATAGTATAATGACCAAGGCTTGTTTGGAAAACAAGGAACTACCAAACCCGAAAATCATAAAGATATGCAATAATAATATACTTTCGGTTTTGACAAATTCCAACTGTTATACCGAAATCTCTCTTAGATGACAACTAATATTATCTAGAATACAACACATATTTTACTAATATAGCAACAAGAGATATGAAATCCTCTAGGATATGGAAAGCATATAAATTCGAATATCTAAAAGATATTAGAATATTTCAGTTTCAGGATCTCTCCTTAAATATCAAGGAAAATACTTGAACATTAAATAATAAGAGTTTATCACATGTTCAAATATCATGTCGACATCTTGTGAACTTTTCTTTTTAATTAAACTATATTTTTCTGCATAAATCCTAAGATAGTAGACACATCGACGATGCTTTTGGTTATATAAAATCAGTTCTAATAGAGTTTATCACATGTTCAAATATTATGTCGACATCTTGTGAACTTTTCTTTTTAATTAAACTACATTCAACTACGAAAAAAGTTTCGCAAGTCTACTTTCTTAAACTATAATTAAACATAATTCCAAGGTATTGATTCAACTGGAAGCTCAACATACTAACCAATAACAAATTATCAATTAGTGTTGTGTCGATTCTATGAAGTCCATAGATAAATTGTACTTCATAACTCCATATTCCAAAGTTTTATGAAACAACTAGTATATCTTTTCTTAAGACTTTGATCATAGTAAAATGATCAAGTCCTCAATACTAGAGACAAAAATAAACTCCATATGTTTTATTTTTAATATAAAATTACTTGAAAGAAACGTAGATAGAAATAAAACAAGTCAAGTTTGTGCTACTAACCTCTGAAAAAGTGGGAGTCTAAAAACCACACCCAATATTTCGTTAGGAAATCTGTATGTAGTAACTCCAATATAATTCCAAGAGAATCAACCAGACAGTCATACTCAATCAAGCAAATATATCCAAGAGTTATATCTCTGTTTCTCAATGTAATCAGCAAATCAAACAGATAGAATCCGTGATCCTGATTATTATGAGAAACAACTTGAAGTATTGAACAGTACCAAAGACCAATGTTCAAGTGTCAGACAATTTCAATCAACAACTAAAGGTTGGATTTACCAATTGATTGAACTATGCACAACCTGTGATATTTCAATTATATAAAAAAAATATAATGCGGAAAAGAAATAACACAGACACCAGAAGTTTTGTTAACGAGGAAACCGCAAATGCAGAAAAACCCCGGGACCTAGTCCAGATTTGAACACCACACTGTAATAAGCCGCTATAGACACTAGCCTACTACAAGTAACTTCGGACTGAAATGTAGTTGAGCCTAACCAAGTCTCACACCGATTAATTTATAGTCGCGTTCCTTACGCCTATGAATCCTATCAGGACTCTACACACTTGATTCCCTTAGATGATCTCACCCACAACTAAGAGCTGTTACGACCCAAAGTTGAAGACTTTATAAACAAATCTGTCTCCCACAGAAAAGTCTATTCTGATAGATAAATCTGTCTCCCACAGAAATACCTATGAAGTTTTTGTTCCGTCTTTTGATAAATCAAGGTGAACAAGAACCAATTGATAATCCGGTCTTATATTCCCGAAGAACAGCCTAGAAATATCAATCACCTCAGAATAACTTAACTATATGGTAATAGAACAAGTTATTGTGGAATAACAAAGAATAAGACGAAGAGCTTTATGATTAATTTTTATATCTTACCTATTGAAGATAAATCTCGATCAAATCTTAGAGAAGATAGTACTCAATACGATAGAAAAATTAAGATCAAAACACGCAACTACAGAGTAAATAGTTGGGTCTGGCTTCAGAATCCCAATGAAGTCTTTAAGTCGTTAACCTATAATGGTTTTAGGGAAAACCTAGGTTAAAGGAGAATCGAATCTAGTCTCAACTAGTATCACACAAGAGGTGTGGGGATTAGGTTTTCCAGTTGCTAGATTTCTCCCTTATGTAGTCTTTAAATCAGGGTTTGATAGCTTTTAAACAAAGAAATCAATATTCACCGTTAGATGAAATCCTGATTTAAGATTCAAGCTAAGTTTGCTTAAAACCAAAGCAATATCTCTCCACATTTAGATGGTATTAGCTTGTTTCACACAAATGAAATATACCTTCATTTAAATATGGGTAACCGTACCTAAACGTGTATATTGAGTTGTCTCAATAATTGTTAATCGATGTTAGCCATATGAAAACTTTTATGTGAACCACATTCATCTAATACTTCTAGATCAAATGATAATCAAATTAATCTAATTGTGTTACTCATAGATCGTTTATATTCTCATAGAAGTATAAAAGACACACTTGAAACAAAATCGTATTTGATTCAAAAGAATCAATTCACCGACTTAGCTTTGTTTATCTCGATAGACATATTATAGGTAGTTGTATAGATTGACGATATATCATTTGATGGTTCTCTCCAGGATCCGAATATGATAGGTTGTGAACCTAGATATGATTATCTTGATGATCTAGATCTTGGTTGATCTAAACCGATCAAAGGAGTCTATTAGTTTAAACAGATATCTAAAGTGTGGCTTTGTTTAAACAAATGAGTTTATTGGTTGATCTAGATAATCTAGAGACTTTGTTTAACTCAACAATTGATTCAGTTCTTAAGATTTAGAGAGGTTACCGAATACAAGTTAGTCTTTTACTATTTCGAAATACGATCCAAAGGAGTTGAATGCAAGAAATCTTCACAGCAGGTGAAACAACTTAAGATAGTGGACTCTATCTTAGGATTCACGTACATTGATCAGATCCATCGTAAGAGCAGGGATAATGAAAAAAATAGGTAACTTGGATGTAGTTTACTTGGTCTCAACTATACGAGGTTGGTAGTAGTCTTTGTATAACGCTTATTTCTGAGAGTATTCAAAACTGGACTAAGTCCCGAAGCTTTTCTGCATTTTTAGTTTTCTTGTTAACAAATTTTTTCTGTGTGCTTTTACTTTATTTTCCACATTATAATTATTGTTTTAGTTATAATAAATTAATTGCACTTGTACGTTAATCAAACACTTGGTTTGGCCCCATAGTTGGTTCGTTCCGGGCTTATACTACATACCACGTGAGAATCTTGTGGTTGGTATCTTCTTGACGGTCTATATATATATTAGATCACGCAAGGTGTGTCTCATACAGGTTGATATCGAAAAGATTGTGGTGTACTCGGTACCCTCGTCATTTCAGAATTCCAGGTACAATCATGAATATGATATTCAAAATTGATGGATGGAAACATTTTGAACATAAATGTGTTTAAAATGAGACGATTTTTTGACATGGAAGAACTATATAGATATGACATGCAACATAAATCGAAAAAATACACTTACTTTTGTGGCGTCCCAGGGTATTCAGGCCTCTTTGAGCACCTGATTAATCCCTGGTGAAAGTGGTCATCAGGAAAAACTGAACCCTCGATCTCCAGTTTGGGAGGTGAATATCAAACGACATTCTGATGCCTATGCACCGATGTTCATTACAGATTTCATTTGGAAACAGTCCTTATGGGGACTTATACCATTGATCTTAAGTATAAGAGTCAACTCCTGACCAACTGGGCTAATCCTAGTGGGTATATATGCGAATGTGTTAACAAGATAGAGTCAAGGGTCTGAATCTCACGAAGATATTTTTGTGAAAAAGTTGGAAAAACTTAATTTTACATGAATTATGTTGACTCAATATACCCTTAATTCATTGATATAATCCATACT
Organism: Papaver somniferum; assembly: GCF_003573695.1. Classification (NCBI taxonomy): domain Eukaryota; kingdom Viridiplantae; phylum Streptophyta; class Magnoliopsida; order Ranunculales; family Papaveraceae; genus Papaver; species Papaver somniferum. Next base: position 26,212,137 of record NC_039365.1, read on the forward strand.
AGATTTGCATGTAAGAGTCGACTCGATTTAAAAATATCAGACTCGTACTAGACGATTCAGGACTCCTACAATTGCAAATGATGGTAAAACTTAAAGCTCAAGCAACCTGGATAAGAATAGAGAATACTCGTTATAGTTTTTATTGAAAGTTGACTGCTTTCTCGTCAGAAATTTTCCTAAAAATAAAAGAAATTGATTTTCTCTTCATTATGCGAAGTTACTAGAGAATATTTCCTACACCCACAAAAAGTTTCATGAAATACTCGATTTAAACTCCATTTAAATGTGAAAATACTTTAATACACCAAAATAAAGTAATTTATACTCCTTCCGTACCTGTTATAAAGGCGGAGAAGTAAAAAAATGTAGTCTCTATATATAGGCGGAAATCAGTTTCCAATGTCATTTTTTTCAGTATACCCTTATTTAAGCCTATAGGTATCAGTAAAGTCATTTATTGCTAACACTTATTCCCTAGGTTAATTAGGGATCAAAACATTCCATCCTTATGGTTTTTTCCTTCAAAAATTTTGCGACAATGATTTATGACTCCCGACTCTGGTGCACCCAATGCACCCAATCTTAGGTGGCAAATACACGTTTATGCGCCAAGAAATATGCACCCAGTATGAGCTGGCACAACAAAAGAAAAAAACCTGTTAAACACCACGCCATTCGACAAGAAGTTAAGAGTGAAATTTCTTTTTGACTTTCAGTGAGTTTTCTCAGCCGTACATCTGAATCTACGGATTAGATTAAATACAAATGTTTTAGGTTTATTTCTTTGGATATGCTTGTGCTGTTAGAAACAGATTAAGTTTCATTGCTTCACATTGGTCTGTTATAATTTCTTTTGGAGGACATCCAGACATGCATTTCAACCATTCACTAAATAGCCATTGAAATGTTTCTTTTCGTTCATCTGAGAGCAACCCACAACCAAGCAATATAGATTGTCCGTGATGATTCACCCCTACAAAAGGAGCGAAAGGCATGGGATACTGATTAGTCAAGTAAATAGTATCAAAAATAACAACCTCTCCAAATTCTTTATAAGCTTCTCTACTCCCACCACCTTCCCAGAACACATTCCTCAAATGTTTTTCTTCGTCTACATCGATAGCATAATAAAAGTCTTCATGTTCATTTGATTTGTGGCCAACCTTGTTCATAAAATATCTTATTATAGCTTCTGCATCTTCCTATCCAAGTCTTAATGCCCTCAAGTCTTTTATAATATTTCTACAATCTTTTTCTGTACATGTCATATTATGATACCCTTCATTTTCGTTTACCACCGAAATGTAACTTTTGTGCATCTTGATATACATAAAGCATTAACTGTACATGTCATATTATGATACCCTCCATTTTCACTTCCACTACCATCTACAACAAATTAACCAGAAAACATCCATGGTAAGAGCACAAAATACTTAATAAGATATACATAAAGCATAATAATCATTGATTTTTCAACTACTGTAATCAATTGTCAATATACATGAGTATGCATGTACTCTAGCTTATAGATTTATAATACAGTCAATATAATATTAGAGCATCCCGTTTGTATGGATAATCACATGGCAGTCTCAACAACTCAACCCTAGATCATATAAACATTATTGACAAGAAAATCGGTATCCAAGATGATAAAAAGAAAAAACTCAAAGACGTAAATATATATGATCAAAATTCTTACCTCTCTGTACCATCCAAATCGAGTGGTTAACCTCACGAATCTTGTAAAACTGATCGTTTTCCTTGAGAGAGGAGTTGGAAAATGGAGCGACTTTTAGGTCTTTGTGTTTAGGCGGTATATTTATTAGATTTTGAGATTTGGGCGGTATATTACTGGATTTGAGAAATTTCATATATCAAATATATGCCGTAGATTCAGATGTACGGCTGATAATACACAGTGAAAGTCAAAAAGAATTTTTACTCTCAACTGCTTGTCGGGTGACGTGGTGTTTAGAGCTTTTTTACTTCTGATGTGCCAGCTCATACTGGGTGCACTGGGTGCAGATTTCTGGGCGCCATAAATCATTTTCGAAATTTTTGATCATAAATATGATAAGCATAAAACTACGGAGAGAGAGGAAAACGAGGAGAAACTGTGAATCTTTCTCATTTCATAGCTACTCCTACATTTAAGTTTTTTAGTTGGACTTAAATTCCTTAATTAGGTAATTAGTTGAACATAAATTTTTTAATAAAGTATTCATTAATTAACGGGATAATAAATATGGATATATCAGATATAATTAGGAAAATGTAGGAAAACCAAAAAATTTCTTATTTCGAGAGATTTGTACATCTCGGTCTTTATAATAGAGACGAAGAGAGTATATGTCACAAAGTTATTGATCCATAACGAAGAGAGTATACGTCACAAAGTTATTGATCCATAATTATTTAGATAGGACAACTCGAAAAAAGTTCACATTCCTAGATTTAAGATTTAGGTGTTGTTCAATTTTGGTGTGAAATGAATTCGTCAGTCCACAACAATTTTTTTAAAATTTGTTTCACGGCCTGTCAAGCAGCTCTTTCTCGTTTAATGTTGCACCCCATGAGATCTTATAAATAAGGGTCAGATGTTAACTAAAGAAATCAGACAGTCTAAAGACAAATCAACACTCCTCAGAGCTCCCATCGTTGAGCTTCGTTTGGATACCCTCATACCCATTCTAGGTAGTCATTGGGCTGATGCAATAAAAACAGTTCTCCAAGAAATAACTATTAACATTGTTACCAGTTGCCACTTGCCAGAAAAACACACTGCAATCTTTTTTCTCTTCAAAATGAATAGATGAAACACTCACACACTGGAAGAATGATCAGTGAAGCGTAACTGGGTTGGATTATGGCTTCTAGCCTATTTGATTGTTAAATCAGCGACAACCCATAATTACCCAAGAGTAAAGTTAGTTTCCACACAGAAGCTGATTAAAACAACTAGATCCCTGAACCAGTTTAACAACATCAGAAGCTAAAAAAACTTTCACTTGAAAATCAAACAAATCTGCATGACTGCTACAGGGGGTTATCAGTGGTTAGGTTTGTTTTGTTTTGTATGGATTTGGTAACCCCTGTAGCATCCTTGCAAATCTGCCCGAGCTTTACACCTGCAGCCGGTAGCTACAAAAAATTATGCCCAAAGAGGAAGCAATTTCATGGATTATACAATTCAAACGGTGTATAAAGATTTAGAGAATTTACAGGTATTCATTTGATCCTCTTCTAAATAAATACTGAAATCTTACACCAATCATATACTCAAGCTGGTTTGTTCTACACACCTCAATATCAGATAATCAGTTCTGACTACATTAACATAAGAAATCGGCCATAAGATTTTGAAAATCAGGGCACATATTTAACTGAAAATTATATGATAGCATCAGAAGATAACGACAGATTTATATGTTTATATAGCTATGACGAGGTATCAACTTGCATTACCTCGTTTAACAGGCCAAAATACAATCATAATGATAGCAATTAGGAGGATGTGGAGTTGTACAACATCACCTTCTTTCAGGCCTGCCGATTTGTAGCTCAGTTTCCACCTCATAAGAATCAGGACTAGTTTCATAAGGTGTTATTTCTCTCTGTTGGTTCTGTTGTTCCCATTGTCGAGGCCCACACTATTTCGACAAAAAGAAAGATAGTCATTAACTAGCTCTGAGCCTGCTCTACTCTTCTTCACAAGACTATTTTTGTTTCTCCACAAGGAACATGCTTGTTCTCACAGAGTATGCTTATACATGTGTATGAAAGATGTTGAAATAAACAAATTCTAATGCGATTTTAGCTTTATGGTTCATTCATGTGTCAGGTTGCTGTAGAACTTAAGGTTTTGCTGCAACAAATTGGTCAAAGACTCAAAGTTACAATATCAAATGCAAACTCCTTTCGGTCATGGTATTCTATAATAAATGCAAGCTCCTTTCGATCATGGTATTCTAATTGGAAGCTCTTATTTTCGCCATTAAAATCAAATAGATGGCAGAAGTGAGTGATTCCTCAACTCTGCAGAAAATTAGTACTACTAAAATCATTGTGCAACTTTACATACTGGACCAGAACATGTTCATAGTATGTACTGTTCTTTTTTGAGGTCTGAGAATGAAAATAAGATAAACTAAAATTACCTTCTCGCATAAAACTTCATTCTCTTCTAATAGCTGCTTTTCCTGAAATGTCATGCAAACAATATCGTTAGCAAATTACTAACAAGCATATAAAAATAAGATTAAGTGAATGCTCGAATCTAAACTGACATTTAATGTGTCAATTTACCTTTAGTTTTAATTGCTCAATCTTTTCCCTATATAACTGATTCTGAAGTAATAGAAGACATCAATGATATGTATATCTTCAGTTAGTGTTTTCTCAAGTATTTAGAACATTGAACATGATGACGCCATACTGGATTAAACCATTTTACCTTTTTTGCCCTGATACTAAGTAGGCTCTTCTCCAACTGATTCTCAGTTGTCTGCAATTCGTCAATGGAGCAAGATTCTAAGCCTTCTCCCATTAGCTTCCTACAAAAAGTTGTTTCGCGAGTTTATTATATAAACTTAAAGCAGGTAACTCTTTGCAATAAAAAACGCAATATGTTAGGCTATCGTCATTGAACCTTTTAGAGGCTTCGAGATTCCCAATCTTCTTTTCGAGGTTTGCAGCTTCATATTTCAATTGCTGAGACAAACAATTATCTAAGAAATCAGGAGTGTGTTAACATTATCAATTTAACAATATACCCTGCAAAGAGAAAAAGAAAGACTAAAAAAGTGGTAAACGAAATAGCTCCTCGATGCAAGAAAGGGTTTTAAATTAACACAGGATGACAATGTACTAAATCATTCTTAGATGAAAAGGCAATTGCTTACTAGATTTGAATATGACAGATTATAACAACTTAGTTCTGATTCGTCCAAAACTTCAGAGATTTCTGTGATTTAAAGATGATTATTTCATTGACCGGGGAAAATGAAAAGAAATGAGTTCAGAATGAAACGACTGACTGAATAAATAGAAATTCTATGGCACTCTGAAATTTGAAGAAGACTATGCCCATGCCCAGAACGTTTTACTCTCATATACCCATATCAATCTTCATTTCATCAAACACTGGCATAAGCTTTCAAATTTGTTAAGGAACAGTAGACAAAATTTTCAAATCATACAGAAAGTGATTCCAGTCTTCATATAGACTATTAACATAACATTCGTCAAAACAACTGCACAGATGATTGCATACAATAAAGCACACACTGCAGGGATTTTATATTATGCCAAATAACAGAGTTTTGGATGTCAAGCAAACAAAGGAATCTGGATTTGTCAGAATTCTTCCCTTACACAGACCCCAATCTTAATGAGAAAAATGATTCTATACTATATCCTGGCCTGTATGTAGTCATCATTACACCGCTAAACATTATACTCTCAGTCACAACAAAAACCGAACTCCGTTCAGGCCAAGTTATTGCCTCATTCAACTTTCCATCGAAGCCCACACCTCCTTAGAGGTATTGCTTGCATGTTTTGGGATTGTTATATTTATTAACAAACCAGATATTACAGGACTAATCATACTAGATTGCAGCAGTCATTTCACAGCTACCATTCATCTACTTTTCCAGATATGCTAAGTTTCACTAACTGTGTGCTTTACCACACATCCGATGTTCTAATAAGAAAACCTATGTAGTTGCCGGTAGCTAGTATCATCTTCCAAGTACTACTCAGTAAGGCATTCAAACAAACTTATCGGAATCCGGACAAACACGACACAAGATATTTGAAAGAACATTAAAAAGTCAAAAAGGTGGCCTGACCTGTGAATTTCGTTCTTCTATTGCTTTGTTGTTGCTGTTGTAATTGACCTGTACATCTTTATTATACTTCTGGTACCGCACGATTGTCTTTTGCATACTGGAACACCACGGTTAAAAAATAATCAGTAATGACAGTCTTGAGTTTCAAAACTAAGATGAATACACGAGAGTTATTGATGGATGATCAGGGCTGTGAACTGGATGTGTCTTATGTATGGTAAAGCTTTTAGAACATAAACCTAGCTATCAATGTATAGGAAGAACTTAAACAATATTACTCCAAATATTTCCTCCTATGTAAAAAGCTTCAAACTAGAAAATTTAAGCTAGAAATACAAAAAACCAAATCAGGATTTGGAATCACGAGTTTTAGACCAAAATCCAGAATTTCCATCACTTAATTATATGCTTTATACAACATTGTCATATGGGTTTTTCCAATATAGTTATTGTTATGTTTGTGTTTGAGTGTTGTTATTCATGTTTTAGATCCCTTTACAGACCCCTAGCAACTTGAGTGATGATTCGTCAGTGTAACCTGTTGATATACACTAACTTACATTCCCAATCTTAGCCTTTTGAGGACTTTGATTAGCCATATACGGACCAACATTCCAGGAATTATATTGGAATTTGGTTCCTTACCCACTAGCCAAACATGCAATAAGAGTATATATATGATACAAATCATTATGATTATATGCTGAGAGCTAGCTAGCAAACACACAGCTTGATGGTCAATAACCGAGCAGATTAGAAACAATTTCACCAAAGATGTAAAAGACACCCTTTTGGAGGGGGAAAACAGTTCAAGGCTTGAGGTATTCTAAAACAAAAATACCTTAGGGGAAGTGTTAGGGTACCGACCATAAACTCGTCATAAGCCCATGAGTAGAAATCAACTCGAAAACTGGTTGATTAGACGAGGGAACCCATTGATCTATAAACTACCCAATTAAGCCCCATCTAACCAATGTGGGACTAGGGTCCCAACATCTCACCACGCTTCCAGACCCAACGTCCTCGTTAGCCCACTCTATCGACACTGGTCCCGCGGTAGCCCTTTCTTTATGGCAGCTCCACTCGACTACCAGTATTCAATGCGGGTGACAACTATGCCCATACATCGGTGCCCAACACTTTAATCCAGCCTAAAGGCTAGGGTCCCAACATCCCACCACGCTTCCAGACCCAACGTCCTAGTTGACCCACTCTATCGACATTGGTCCGGCGGTAGCCCTTTTCTTATGGCGGCTTCACTCGACTGCCAATATTCAATGCGGGTGATAACTATGTCCATACATAGGTGCCCCAACACTTTAATCCATCCTATAGGTCACCCCTTCCGTGGAGCGGGCATGGGTTGTGGTGGTTGGCTCTGATACCAAATAACTATGCCCATACATAGGTGCCCCAACACTTTAATCCATCCTATAGGTCACCCCTTCCGTGGAGCGGGCATGGGTCGTGGTGGTTGGCTCTGATACCAAATGTTAGGGTACCGACCCTAAACTCGTCATAAGCCCATGAATCAATGACGGACCTACAGCTGGGCTAAAGGGGGCTTTAGCCCGGGTAGGCTTCCCAGTCCACAAGCCAATTTTTTTTTTTTTTTGCTCGACCAAGGCTTCTAGCCCATGCCTTAAAAGGAAATTTATCTTTCCTGGGTCCGTCCCTGCCATGAATAGAACTCAATTCGAAAACCAGTTGACTAGATGAGGGAACCCATTGATCTATAAACTACCAATTAAGCACCATCTAACCAATGTGGGACTAGGATCCCAACAGAGAGCACTAAGAATCGAAAACAAAAATGTAAATGATAAAATGTGGGAAATCGCAGGAAAAAGCACCTAAAGTCTAGTGGGACTTTAAATGAGTTTTGTGATAAGAGAAGGATAAATACTTATGAAAGTTAAATGAGAGTGATTTGAGAGAGACCCTCCTTAGACGCCTTTTTCTTGCTTGTGAATAAGAAGCAAAAGATGAGGCCAGTGGAGGCTTGGCTTCCTTTAGGCTCTTTCATTAGAGGATACTGATCCTCTAATCACCATGTGAAACACCACACAACCTCTAATCTAAATAATTCTCCCCATTTAAGGAATGGAAATATAAGCACCCATCTATAAACTGTACTAAAATATAGGGTGTTTAGACAGAAGCTCTTGTCCCCACAAAGCTAGAATGATGTAATCACTTCTCAAAAGCTCCATGTTTGAGAGAAACAATCAATGGTAAACAGAGTGGATGTTGCTTATCAGTATTCATAGGAATCACTGAAATTTTCGCTAGGGGAAAAAATGTCGTTGATAGATGGAATAGCTATTAGTAATGATTAGAGGCTCATGTGGAATCACACTAAGACGTACCATAGGGTGCCACCGATCCCCAGAATCATTTAGTAATGATAAAAGATTCATGCAGAATCATCCTAAGTCGTACCTTAGGGCGCCACCAATCACTATAATCATTATCAGCATTAGCACCTCAGCATACCTCACCAGTACCGATGCAGATCCCGTCACATAGCTGATACCACCAAAACCATTATCACCATCACCACCCCACCTCCAAGATCGCTGCTGACACCCATCCCATGGTTGATACCACCACAACCATCTCATCCCACCAGCACCTGCACTAATGCCCATCCATGGTTGATACCACTAGAACCATTATCACCATTGCCACCTCAGCATTATGAGCAATGACGCCTCACCTGAACAACAGGCACCAATGCCCATTAAATGGTTGATACCTCCAAAACCATTATCACTATTGCCACCTCACCACCAGTATGGCATCCAATATATATCCCATGATTGATAATCATTATTAGCAGTCCCACCTCACCCCCACCAACACCAGTACCAAACTACCAATGCCCATCAAATGGCTGATACACCAACACCTCCAAAAACGTTATCCCAATTGCCACGTCGCCACCAGCATTGCCGCCAATACCCATAATGATATCACCACAACCATTGCCACCTTACCACCACCCGTGGCAATGCTTATCCATGGTTGATACACAAGAAGCATTGTCGCCATTGCACCTCACCTACCAGCTCCCTCACCAGTCAGTTCTCATGATTGATACCACAAAAATCATTACCACTGTTGCAACCAACACGGCCGTAAAAACTCATCCCTACTCCCTTGGTTGATACCACCACAAGCGTTATCACCCTCATTGCCACCAAAACCCACCAAAACCAGTACCAATGGCCATCCCATGCTTGATACCACCTCACCGCCAACATCGACGTCAATTCCCTTCCATGGTTGATACCACCACAACCATTATCACCGTTACCATCTCCCCTACCAACACCGGCACCATGGTTTACCACTAAAAACATTGCCAACTCGCCACCAAAAAGGGTGAGAATCTGTGATCTATTAAAAATGGCGTAACCTCTGTAATTATGGGTCGAAATAACTATGGCACATTAGCAGCTGACGAGGACTATTAACCATCACGTTTGGCCATCATCGTTAACGCCTCATTCTAACTACATCAATCTCATGTCTACCACCACCACCATTTAACCATCAGCTCTGTCGACAAGAACAATCAATAACCATGTCACATTTCCGAACTAACTTTCAAATGGTAATTTGAAAGAATCAATGAGACATAAGAATCATCCAAAAGATAATTTATGTTTGACTCTTAAGCAAGCAGTACGACTTAACAAGACATCTGAGGCAGAATGTAATGAACTCAAACATCTGCTTCAATAATGTCTTACATCCGCCAGGGCAACCCACTATTAAAGAAAGTTTTTAAGAAAATTAAACCTATTATTCATATGCTAGTTTATAAGATTGACATCTCCGATGATTAAGATGCATTTTTCCAATAAAATCTCTTTAAGATAAAGAAACATACCTACATGCGAAGCTCCCAGGCAATGTCATGATTAAACTTCTAAGGGATATCCTTTATTCTTGTTTTTTTTACCACAAGATTTTTTTTTTTTTGGTAGAAGAACAAGGACCAAGTAAAAGACTAGGCACATTCCATGCGCAATCTTTTCGGTGAGATAGTGTGCAAATAAAATTGTGCAGTCTTTTTGGTGAGATAGGGTGTGTATGAAATTGTGCATGATCCTCTAAAATAAAACCTATAAAAATGGCACCAGAGCTACATTCTATTGGTAGAAGCTCAAAAGCTTAAATCAGTTAGACTCGAGAACCAGAATAATATGATTGGTGTTTGATATGAATAAACCAAAACAAGGAGTACAACTTTACAAGCTCAGTGTACTACCAAAAGAATATAGCTCTGATTCTATTTTTTATTTTTTATTTTATTCATGTAATCCAAGTTTACACTTTATGGACACAACTTCCTAGTGCTTTAAAAGCACTTTAATCGTTTAAGTATATCCTTCCTAAAACTGCTGCGTAGGAGACAATTTCTGAGCTTTATAGAGGTCAAGAATATATGCTAGCTGTCAAAAATGCAAGTCTTGTCAATTAACGTTCTCTCCAAATGCAAGACAATAAAATCTTTATAACTTAATGGTCCCTTCCCAATGTTTTGTATCTTATCTGGTACGTCCACTCTCATGTTTTTATTATTTTAAGATTTAGATCCTCTATTTGGATTACACATTAAATTTCAATTATAATTTTTATCTACCGTTACCAGATTAGCAAGGATATCATTTGAGTGATCTGACAATTATGATGGGCTTTAAAAAGAAATTGTCTCGTATGAAACGGTACTTACTGCTAATCCCGATAACCCCTTTTAGCAATCGTGATAGAATAATGCTATCGTACGTAATTAACAAACATACAAAACTGAGAGAGGTCAAAAAGAAACAACTGATTTCTCATGATCAAATCACACACCACCTTCAATAAATCAATCTATTTTTAATCAGTAATGAATTTAGTGTTTCTGAGTTTCGAACTCAGATCACTGGTATCCATTACCACCTTAAATAAAGGGAAAGCATTCTCTATGTGATCAACCAACCAAATATGTTGCCTACTTAACTAGTTGTTATCAACCTACCTCCCATAACTTTGTTAGATAGAATAAATACTAGTTGTTGTTTTTTTTTGACGTTAAAAGTTTAAACTTTTATAGAAAAAGAGAATACAAGAGAAGAAGACCCCTAAGCACAACAAGAAAAGGCTGAAAAGCCGACCTAAACACACAGCTACGACAAAGCTAGCAGACCTAGCAAACCAAAAGAAAAGTTCAAGAGCATGACGGAAATTCTACAGCTTCTTCTTGGCAGGAATTGTTTTTCTCTACTTAATATCTCACTGCTTGGACCCAATCCTTATTTGCTTTATAGGATTTATATCTATCTACAACGCCAACAAAAATATTCTTCGCCTCAACTTCTTTATCTCCAATAGGAACCCTTAGCAAGGAACTTAGAACACTAGCACTTATTAGCCTACGAAGGCAAATTCATGTTCCACCAACTCTATAATAGAGAAGGCTTACCTTGTATGCAATGGGATATGATCACGTGCTCTAAAACAAAAATAGAAAATGAAAAACTAAATAAGTGGATATTTTTCGGAGCTCAGCTTGTCGCGAGACTCCCATCCAATTTCGTGTAGAAATTTTGTTTTGTCTAGATTTTCATTCAGAAGATATTTTTTGAAAAAAAAATAATAATATGTGGAGATATGATCAAATCTCAAAAGGTGACTCATTCAACCTAAATTTTTTGCACATGCAACCTAAGAATTTGATCATATCATCATTACTCTAAAATAATGCTCAATGGTAAATATCCACCTTATCCATGACCTTTATTTGATGTCACCACACGCCCTATTTGGAGCCATTCAGAATCACCCAAATTTGGTTTGAGTATCAATGGATCATAGCCTTCCAGTAAAAAACCCATTGCAGAACATTCTGAATGCCATAATCGGCATACATCTTTAAACTGAGAAGTGAAAATGCAATTTCTATAAGGTTGAACTAGCTTTAGAAGTACAAATATGGTGAGTTTACGAGGGGATGACATAGGTTATATACTTATCTCCATCACTGCCTTAGAGTGGTTCTAAAAGTGTGTACAATTGGCAGGGTTCAAAATAGGGAGTGTCACTATTTTACCCTTCCTTTTGCATTCCTTATGGAAAATACCCCTAAAGGGTTAAACACAAGTTAAAGTTTAACCAATACTTTCCAGACGCCTGAAGCTTAATTACTCCCTCTGTACCTATTATATAGGTGGAATGTTTTATTTTTCTTGTACCACTAGATAGCCGAAATCGCAATTTCAAGATGACTTTACTCTATTTATGTTTTTTGTGCATCATCACAATTGAGTATCTGTTCGTAACGTTGCCGGTAAGACAGGAAAATCATGGATATTTATAAAATCAATAAAAAATCTTTTTGACTATTCTACCTATATATGTGGTACGGAGGGAGTATAATTTATTGACGCATGATAATCTCTGAAATCAACTTTAATCTTACATGTTAACCGAAAACTGGTCATTAAAACTTAAATACTACCTCCGTTCCACTTTAGATGATGTTTTGGGAGTTTTTACGCATATTAAAAAATGGAGAGAGATATATATCTATGCCGTTGAGAAAAGTCATTCAAACACTAATTGTTATTAATGTATTTAAAAATAAACTTATGGTTCCAAGACAAAATATTAGGATATTATTAGTAGTTTTGTGGGAGAAATACAAAAACTATCAAGTAATGTGAAAAATAACCTTATAACCAGCTGGAACGAAAGGAGTAATATATTTTTGAAGAATTCAGAAATAGAGGATCTTTTTCAATTTCCTCTTTGAAACAAGTTTAGATTACATGGAAACATGGATTTAAACAATATTATATATGCAAAGTTGTGCTTGGTGAAGGTGTGACTACTATAGAGCAGGATACTGAAATGAGCCTAGGTCCATGAATTCTAAATTTTTGCCTACTTTGAATGCCAACTAGATATATTCGGCAACAGCTACATAGAAGTGAAAAATCCAATTCCCAGTCCCTGAACAAAGCCGTAAAATGCATGGAGCTTTTAGAGAGATGCATGGTCCACTCACCAATGAAACACGGAATGAAAATGTATATTTATGATTAACTGATATGCCCAAATTTCAAGTACAAGCTCTGGTAAAGAAAAAAGATTTCATGATGTAAACAAAATGTCTTTCAACCAATTTCAGTTATTATGAACTCTTGGAGGCATGTGTCGTATGTGAAGCTGTGAAAGGACAATAGTCTCACATCGTTAGAATCCGCTTAATTAACTTAAATATAATACGAAAATGCTGCTCCACTCATTGCCAATCGGTTTTGAGTTGGATGCCCGCAGGTACCAGAGCTAAGTTCTAGACCTACGTACGCCGGGTGTAGGCCGAGTTACTGGCCGAAGTGTTTAACCGATTTTGTCACTTGTACACCCGGGATGTAGGCCGATACTGGCCGAGGTGTTACCCATGGTTACTCGTACGTAGGTCCACATGTGAGGCTGAGTGACTGGCCTTATACGTGAGGGGACGTGTCAAAGGACAATAGTCCCACATCGTTGGAATCCACTTAATTAACTTAAATATAATATGGAAGGGTCGCTTCACTCATTGCCAATTAGTTTTGAGTTGGATGCCCGTGGACTTTAACAGAATCATAATTTTCCACCGGATCGACAATGACTTAGGCCCTAGAGTGCTGATGAATCCTTGCGAGGATGTTCATGAATCCTAGTATTCCTTATGTTTTTAAGAGGGATGCATATATATCCTAAGACATAAATCATCTAAAACACCATCGAGTTAGGGAGGCACATGATATTTAACAGTAGGTTTGGTATCTGTTCAAACATTGGTAAAATCACCATGTCTACTGTTGAGTCCATGTGACACTTAAGGTATTAATTAAGCGTTTTCTAGGGTTAAGATGACTAACCCATCCTACTCCCTCTTAAATTTTAGAAACAACGTAAAAAAAAAAATTATATTTTTAATTTACTCTTAAAAAAGAATATGCAGTGAAGTACTTCAAACATACAGAAGGTCCACTGGAAAGCCAGTGAGCCGAGAGTAACACTATATATGTAACAAAACCAGTACATACAGTGTCACCTTCGTATTAGGGTCTTGTTCTGAATGGCAATGAGACTTGAAGTACGCCTATCCAGAAATATTTGCATAGCCAAAAGACTTGCCCATAGGGAAGAATGACTAAGTGCATAACAAGGGTTTGGTTCTGTACCAAGCATTTAGACACACAACCAAGTATTCAGCAGCACTATGAACTCCTTAATCTCATCAATAGCTCACTCTATACAACACTATTAACAAAAGCCACAAAAATTAGAGCTTGGAAAGAACAGTCAATCCTTATACAAATACAACTAGGTAGGAGAAACTCTTTACAACAGTGAAGATTAGATAATTACGTCAAAACAAAAACTATCTAGCCTGACTGCTTATAAAGACGATGATTATGCATATTCACTACATGTGAAGAATGAGGTAAATTAATGCATAATCACTTCAATACAACAGCACTTCCTCACAGACTTTTAATTGGTTGATACTCGTTCAATAGTGACATGCAGTACTTCCACTGAAAGTTATACGATTAATATGGAATGAAAAGGAAGTTAAGGAGGAGATTTGCTCGCCAAAAAGAATAAACAAAATAACCAAAACTAACATAAGCTTTAGTCTTACATTTTATGAGGTATCTACAGTGTTCAACAAAGTTTTGCAGGAATTTTAACTTGAGCATGCATGTGCACATAAAATGTTCATTTTAAAGAGGGATTCAGAATACATTTTGAAGAAATCAGACTCTACTATTTATTTACCACTCAAATGAGTTTAGGAAAGGTAGAACTCATTATCTATATTTACAGAAAGCAAATTGGAATGAGTTCATATCAACTAGCAAGGACCCACCTTAAGAAGCTAATGGGACTCATTATGTCCAAATCTAGAATTATTCTAGAGAGCTAAAGTGAACGACTTGAACATGAATTTATTTGTCCAGTGTGTTTGGAACCTTACATGGTGCATGGTATTTATGATACCCTTCAATTAGGGATTTACTTTTTTTTGAAGCATAATTAAATGATTTACTAAGAATATTCGTCATACTTATTTGATCTTGTCCTGCAATCAAATGAAATTTTGGCAAGTTCATCTCCTTTAGGTGTTCCTACTCCCCCTATTGCTACCGCGATCTCATGCAAAACTAAGTAGCCTAAAGGTATATTGATGTTATAGCTTTCAAAAGCTTACATAAAATACTAAATCAGACTGTTCTTCACTCTATCCATGAACTGGAATGAACTGTGTACACCACAAATAAAGATCATACTTGCCGTTATCGACAATTCGGCTTCCCACTACATTGAAATCAAAGACTACCAAACTAAGTTAGCTACTGATGTAGATATTTTGGTCTTATTCATATATTTGGGGATTAGGGTTTCATTCATTTTGTGCACAAGCAATTAACTTAGCAAAAACAGAAAGAGAGTGTAATTTATTCTAAAGAAATGGTATTAGAATCACAGAGATGTAATAATTAATGTAATAATTATTTGCTACTGAAACCCTAAAACCAACAGAAGACTAACACTACATGTTTTCCCCACTCTGAGAACAAGAAATACTGAAAAAAATCTCGAGGTGGTCGCTAATGATGAACTCGAAATGAAAACCAAACCACGACCATGAGGATGAGGATGACGATGAGCTGAATTAATTGAATCTTTGTATATTGAAGTACAAATAAAAAAAGTGAAAAAAAAATACAGATCTGTGGATGAAAAACCAAAATCGACGAATAAAATGATTGTATATAAGGATCTTGATGAAAATGAGACGAAAATTAAGATCCAGAAAAAGAGGATTTTGGTTTCAGCTTTTTGAATTTGAAGGAGGAACACAGAGAATGTTCTAGAGAAAGTACAGTAAAGACTACTTTACTAACCAACATGTAAAATAGGAGTAGTACTACTCTGAAGAAAAAAGAAGAAGAAAAATAATGGAAAATACCTGGAAGAGCTGCTGGAGAATTCATAGAGTTTTCCTCTTGGTGAAAAGACTATCAGAGCAACTTCAGCTTCACAAAGTACAGAAAGTTCAAAAGCTTTCTTCAGCAAACCATTTCTTCTCTTTGAAAACGTTACTTGTCTACTTGTTGCATTTTCTATCCTTCTCATCTCTGTTTTTCCCCTCACCATTTCTCTTTTCTCATATAAACTGCTGTTATCTTCATCGTCATCATCACCGTCATCAAAATCGAAATCGAAAAAAAAAAAGTCAAAATCAGTATCAAATTTGAGCTAAAATCATGAAAATTAGTACCAGTAATAAAAGATCGAAGTAGGTCAAACTCACTTTGAAAGTGTTGATGAAGAAGCCTGAAAAATGTGGAAGTAAAGAAGAAACAGATGCTTCTGTTTCAAGAAAGAAAGACCAACTCTATTTATGGAGCTTGTATTTATCTTGCTTTTTTTCCTCATTCGCTCAATGGCTTTATATAGAAAAAGAACAAACCCAATCAAAACCTAACTTTCCTTATTTATCTCTTTACCCAAGTGAGCTCATAAACCCGACTTTATCTATTTCTTTTTCTTTTTTTTTTTCACATTTAATTTTTTTTCTCAATTTCAACCAGAAGACAACAGAGTTAAACATGAAGATGAGCGAGCGAGTGAGTGAGCGAGCGAGTGAGTGAGTGAGTGAGCGAGCGAGTGAGCGAGTGAGGAAAGTAGAGGACCAACTAATAATAAATTGAGTTTAACGTGATCACAGAAAAGAATACAGAAAATATATTTCTTTCTTTCTATTCGCCGTACATAATTCATTGTACATTACGTGTCATGATTTTTGTGGTAGTGCATTGCCAAGTGTCAAACAGTTTATCCCAATTGGTAATCTTCCTCTCCCCTCATCCAGACACCTTCACGTGGCTCATTTCTATTCAGGGTCTTTAGAATTTTGTGGAGATTTTGTTTGACTGTTGCTAAACGAAGTCCATGTAATGATACAATCCCCTTTGCATTAGTCTGACATTTTAGCTGGCAATTGGCATACATATTTGGTTCTAGACTGACCATCCGATAAAACCACTTAAAAACCACATAAACACGTAGAATTTGTGGGTCCCGTCCTTTAAAAGAAAATAGAAGGTCCCGTTTTAAGGTTTGGCTAAGTTTATGCGGTTTTAGAGAGTGGAAATCACGGTCTATCCAGACTTTTTGTTTGGATTATGAATCTTTTGCTTATTTTCAGTTCCTAAAGAAAGTCGTTTTAACAAAAAAAAAAGTTAGCTCATTCAAACAACACTTTTATAAATGGCAGCCTCAATATAGTGATTAGTTTCAACAAGAACGGCAAGTTCTTGCGAGCAACAAGAGTACACGAAGATAAAATAGAAATTTGAACAATTATTAAAACTAATCAACCAAAGAACTCTAGAATTATAACAGAGATTCAAACCAATCAATTCATCAATTTTAATTCTCTTCTCATAAGATTCCTATGGTATTAATTGTTTGAAAGAACTAATTTCTTCCAAATAACAACGCTTCACAAGTCAGGAGAGTTAAGATCATTGAATGATCCATCCATCTCTGGTTTTCGCTGGTATGTAAATGCAATAATTGCATCCACAACTATCTTCCAACCATTTCTGCAACAAAGTAATGGAGAAGAACTAAAATCAAGAATACTCATTGATGATATAGTGTTACTGATATTTTTAAGTAAAAACATGGTATCAGATTTGTAGAATTTTTTTGGGAGAAATCAAAGTCTAATGATGATAATTGAGGTTATCATGCACTCAAACTTGTAATAACATTCATAAAGTTATATCAAAGTCACAAGGTTGAAGTGATGCTAACTTAAGAATAAAAAGATATATATTTAGAATAACTCCCGTGCTCATCTTAAAAAATAAAAAATCAGATATCATATAACACCATTAATTACCATTATCGAAATTCAAAGGATTGAAGACAGAACCCCTAAGATAGGATCCTAACTAGTAATTTCTAAATTTAAATTTAGACAACAAATCGTAAAATGGTAACATTATACTTTTGTTACTATCATTGTACTGTTGCTCATAATTAAGAAAATTTATCAAATCTCTTAATCAACGCCAATAATTTTGGTGGAACCTCATGACTGTTGATATAAGGTTGGGAGCGTGACAGCCCTACGCCAATCTTTCTTTCTTTTTTGACGACTCAAAAGTTGAAACTTATTTGAATTTGGAATTTGATACGAAAGGGAGCATTTATCTCCTTCTTATTGGCAGGAAGGAGAACATGATAAAATAAATTATGTTTTCTTATGTTAGGTTGTGTTTGATACTAAGAAAAGAAAACAATTCCATGTTTCTAGGGGGAGGCAAAGACAACTTTTCATGGAATTAAGTTAAAAATAGATTTTAGACCATGGCTTTTATTAAATGGGACCACAATTATACGAACTTGGATTGGTAATCGAATGACGGAAAACATATTATTTCGATGGAATGATGGTTAAATTAGATATAATTGAAAATGCAGGAGATACCAAAACCCAACTTCTTTGTTCGGCAATTTCTATATATACAAAACTTAATACAGTAGCGAGTAGACCAAATGAATGGTCCTTGACAATATGTATATAGAGATTGAAAAAGCGGGGATACAACAACCACACCCAATAATTCGTTTGACAATTTGTATGGACTAACTCCAATATACTTTCAAGAGAAACAACTAGACAGTCAGACTCAATCTTAAAAAAAGTATATCAAATAGTTATATCTCAATTTCACAATTCAATCATCAAACAAATAGGAATTTGCGAGCCTGATTGAAAATAACAAATAATTGGACAGTATCAAAAACCAATATCCAAGTATCAATCAATTTAATCAACAACCAAAAAGTCGGATTCACAATTGATTGAACTTACGTACAACCTGTGATATTTCAATTATATAAAAAATATAATGCGGAAAATAAATAACACAAACACCAGAGATCTTGTTAACGAGGAAACCGCAAATGCAGAAAAACCCCGGGACCTAGTCCATAATAAACACACACTGATTATAAGTTGTTACACCGATTTCCTACTACCTATTCGGACTAGATGTAATAACTGCTTCAGCAAAAAACCCTAGCACAACACCGATTGACTTTAGGAATTCTTCTCGTAAATCTTCTAGCATAACCCAAGGCTCTCTTTAGAAGATACAACAACACGATTGATACGATTCGATTTTTCTTTGCACAAAACACCGGTTTGATTTCCCTTTAGATGTGAATCAAGATTTGGAAATCTTGTGTTTATTTTGATAAAAACAATTACTAGGTAAAAGTAACATCAAAACAAACTTGTAGATTAGGGATTATTATACTCTTCAAAATAGGAAGAGAAACCTAATAACTCTAGAACAAGAACAACTAGAATAAATCTAGAGATGTATTTTTTAAAACTTCTCAAGGATTTTTACAAGATGCCTCAATAGAAGTTTTTTTTTCTAGTCTCCGATTTCGACTAACAAGTGTTGGTATACGATCGGAAACTGAAATCTATCAAAACCTAGGGTTTATGATCAACAACTCTTGAATGGTTTTATATCAGAAGATAAAACCTTAGAATATACAAGAGGTGAATAAACCTATATTACAAGTTGTATAATCGATCACGAAGATTTAAACCAACTTGGCTTTGTGATCCCCAATACAAAGACTTTTATCTCACTCTTGTTCACGAAGAACAGAAGACATGGAAACAACCTGCAAAGCTTACGCCAATTTTCCAAAGGGGATAAAAACCGTGTAAACTCACGAACCCTTTATTTTTAGTGAAAAGTTAGCTTGAAAACTAAGCTAGGGTTTAGGCTATTTTCCTTTTTCCAGACTCTCCTAATTATGGGAGTCTTTCCTAAGTTACAAATATTATGCATAAATAAATAATTAAATAAATAAATAATTAATTAGCAAATATTTATTTATGTGAATAAATCACATTTTTACTTAGGAAGGAATTAAAAGTTATCACAAACACTTTAATATGGTAATCAAATATGTTTAGTTTAATAGCCATCTTGCCTAGACAAGGAAACATCACTAACTTGACCAAAAACAGCTTTTAGTCACGTAATTGGTCCCAAGTCCGTGTACTTTTACAAACAGTCCATGGATTGTTTCCTACTGACGAACTGTAATAATTACATCAACACTTATGATTGTTACTTTAATAAATCACTCATAAATTCATCGTTATAACTCGGAATTGAGTGATTCTTGGCTCGTTGGATTCGTAAGATGATTCACTATAACATGAGATTATTTAAAAGGATAAAGGTTATTGTCTCCAAGGTATTGAATCAAATAAACTCAAGTATATATACATAAATGTACATTTACAGTCATTGGAATTGTTCCATAGAGTGAGCATTTATCTTGATAGATTAGAAAGGTAGGATTGAACAAGAATACAAATGAAATCAATCACATACCTTTTTTGATGAAGTACTTGTTGATGTCTTCTTGTAGTCTTAAATCTTCAATATTCATCCTTAAAAGATAGCTTCGACTCAACTTCTTAGACCTAATCTAATCTGAAACTATCTTTAGTATGCTAAATCAAGAATGGATATTGGCAACTAAAATTGATTACTAACTTGACATACCAACGCTAGTGGGTTAAAACGAGCAGTGCTCTGACAATCTCCCCCTTTGTCAATTTTAGTGACAAAACCATTTTACATATGGCTTGTACTTGTTAAAAGCAAAAACGATAATCTTGATTTCCTTGGTTCTTCAACTCTGCGTGTCTGCGTGTGTTCATCCTATACTCGTTGAAGATCCATCATAGTATTATTACACAGATTGTTTCACAACTTTGACAATAATACTACGGTGATATGTATCACTCCCCCTTAGTCAATACTCCATTTCAACATGAAAACCACTCACCCTTACATAATGATCCGTAAACCATATGTATTTGTAGTGTGAACTACACATTAATTCTCCCCCTTTTTTTCAATATAAACTGGCAAAGGTATGAAAACTAGTAGGATCCTCATGAAATTTTCACGGAGATACTTCATGACCAAAAGAAAGAAACATATCAACTTTGTTTAGACGATATCACAGATCCGAAACTTAGTGACTTCATCAAGGAGTTTATTAAGATATAAGTTAAATCCTACTTGTTCCATAACCGCTTCTCTCTTCAAGGATATATCCATTAAGTACAAGTTCATTTAAGAACTCTCCCACATAAAATGTTATTCCCGAAAGAACAACAAGAGTGATCTTTCTCCATGGAGAAGGATTTATATATTGGATTTTAGAAATCCTACAAGGAGATATGACTTAAGAACCAATCATTGAAAGTCCCTCATGATATCGTGTTACTAAAAAATTAGAACTATCTCATGGTAACAATACACAATATATAATCATGAAAATCAAGTATTGTGATCATCTTTTCTAAGATACAAACTTGTATAAACAAGAATTGATATGCTTAGAAGGAAGAATAACCCTTTCAACAAGGATTTACACCAAGAACGGTTACCATAAGTGTATGAAAAAGTTTCTTTGAAAATAAAAACCAACGTCCGATGACTTTGACTATTGCTTCTAACATGTTATACTTAAGAATTTCAATCACAAATCAAGGTTAGGTGATTAAGAATCATACGCGTGGTATTTAACCATATTCATCTTAACCATAACTAGTTCAAATGACTCAAATGAACTAGTTAGAGAGTTGTTCAATTGCAAGGAAATCTTATGTAACTACACAAGACACAATTGAAGAAAAAACGATTTGATTCACTCGAATCGGTTCATGAACTTTATAGCCACAGTTTGCAAATTGCATTCCTTAGTTTATATAAATATAAGTTCAAAAACATCGTATTTAGATATAACCAACTCAAGTTCCCGGACTTAAGTTCCCGGATGGAGTTCACAAACTCTAGCAAAAATTCTCGGGTTTAAGAACTTCGCCAGTTCGCGGACTTATCTCAAGCACTACTCCGATTTACTTGATCAACAAAGTTCGCAAACTTTGGTTCAAGGAATAAGGACTTATACATATATGTGTTTCCACAACAATGCTTATATCCTCCAATAGTTATATAATCTAAACTCTCATTTCAATCATTGAGACATTCTCATAGGACGTTATACAGTTGTTATTCACATACCATTTTTCGTCAGAGCAATTTTCAAAGTGATTGAAACATAACATGACTTTCGTCACTAGGTAAAGATGAACCTGGCCAAAGCGAAAGCTTACCAACACATATTTTTGAGAGATATGTAAGCTAGTTAAACTCAGCTCAAAACAATAAATTGTTCCACATATTCAAAAATTACCCAACATAATATGTGCGCCCAATTCTTTTGCAATCCTCACCGTATTTACAAGGGCTTCTTGGTGAGGATGCACTTTCAACACAATTAGGTTGTGTTGAGGTGAACAAAATCTTGCTCACCACAGGTATTCGAAAGAAAATCATACACGGACTCTAGGAATTTAAAAACTTCCTCGAAACTTTCAATAACTGTTTCATACCTTTTTAAGATGTTATCCCTTGTCAAACTCTTGTCTGGGAGATCCTTCCTAATAGTACTCGTTGCTTTATGGATCTTCTTTGGTACCCGTTTCTGAGTTGCTTTTGGAGCAACGTATATCTTTTTCTCCCCAATATAATTATGAAATTTCTTGGAGGAAATACTATAAGAACTGATATTATGAGACTCAGTTTTTCTCCATTTTGGAACATCAGATCTTGTCATCTTAACAGAATCAGATCTGGTTTTGTCTCGTTTAAGATATCTGCAATTCCTCTGCAAGTGACCTGGTTTTCCACAATAAAAAGAATGTTTAGTATAATGGAAAAAGTTATGTTTAGTATTACTTGAATGTGTATGTGCTTGCTTTGGAATTGGACATAATTTTCTTTTTTTTTCCTCGGCAGTTGGTAGAGATACTTCAGTTTTGCCAACCGTGGAAGGTTTTGGTTGAGAAGAATTTTTAGCTCTCACAAATTTTACCTCTTTGCAAATACTAGGAGCGCATATTCCTTCATAGCCCAATCCTCGTGTATCACGATGAATTCTACATGCTCCCAATATTGAGGTTAATTTATCTGAGATGCTATTTCTAGACAAACTCTTTTTTAAGCTCGAGTTTTCTTCTTCCAACCTTTTGACCTTTTCAAGCGCAATAACTAGATCATTTTTGGATGATTCATATTGAGCATTAAGATATTCTCGTTCCGAATCAAATAACAGGTTCATCTCAATGTTATCCAAGTTATCTAGCCTTTCTTGAAGAGTAATTTCCCGATCTCGACCTTCGGCAATTTCTTCTTTAAGCTTTCTTACTTCGTTGAGATAATCTCTTGCACCACTAGAATCAAGTTGGTCTTGCAAGTCTTTATTCCGACTACGAAGTCTGTCATATTTAACTTTCTCACTGGAAATGATGCTATCAGCTTCCGAAAGCTTCTTATGACATTCTTTAAGAAGAATATTATTAGAAACTGGATCAACATGGAACAATTCTTCGTCAGAATCAGAATCAGTATCCGAAAGAATTTTTCCAGAAGTTAATGCAACCTCGCCTGCGAGCTCTTGGGGATTATAATATTCAGGTCTATCATCAAGAGTAGGAAAATATGTTACATATGTCGATTTTCTACGGATCCAGCTAGAACATACTGAAGACAAGTGCCCGAAACCATGAAAGTTATAGCATTGTACATCATCATTAGGAGATGTTGCACCTTTAGAAAAACTTTTTTTCCTGTCTCTCAAGAATTATCTAAATTGTCGTGGAGTAACATCCTTAGTATTTGGTGAACCAGATTTATCCTTAGAGGATTCAGAATTGTTTGCAGCTTTAAGAGAAATCACCTCTTTTCTAGATGCGTGTTCATTATCAAAGATCTTTAACTTTCCAATAAGGGTATTTCTGGAGAGTGTGGAAAGATAGTTTGCTTCTTCAATTGCATGTTTCATAGACTAGTATCTTGATGGTAGAGACCTGAGTGTTTTGCACACGATATCTTTCTCCAGAATAGTTCTTCCTAATGAATACGAGGAGTTAACTATTCGAGAAAGTCTTTGGTTAAACTCATCAAAGGTTTCATCATCAGACATGCGAAGGTTTTCTCAGTCAGAAGCTAGATTTTGAAGCCTTGCTTCTTTCTCTGTGGCATTCCCTTCTAATACAGTTTCTAAGATATCCCAAGCATCTTTAGACTTATTACATGTAGTAACATGGTGCTGAAGATCCGGGGTAATGGCATGGATGATAGCATTTAATCCTTCAGAAATTTGCTTTGCAGCAAGAATCTCAAGATCATCATAATCACCAATATCCTTTTCAACAGTTACACCGTCTATTGTAACTAATGGAGGATTATAGCCATTAACTATACGAACCCATGATTGAAAATCTCGCGATTGAATAAAAGAACGCATAGCAATTTTCCACCATAAATAGTTCGTGCCATCGAAGACTGGTGGTACGTGTATAGAGGTAGCACTCCTGTCCATAGAATTACATTGCTTCAATCACGGACTTATGAGGTCTTAGCGTGTTTGCGTGCTCTGATACCAATTGAAAAAGCGGGGGTACAACAACCACACTCAATAATTCGTTTGGCAATCTGTATGGACTAACTCCGATATACTTTCAAGAGAATCAACTAGACAGTCAGACTCAATCTTAAGAAAAGTATATCAAAGAGTTATATCTAAATTTCTCAATGCAATCCGCAATCAAACATATAGGAATTTGCGAGCCCGATTGAAAATAAAAAATAACTTAGACAATATCAAAAACTAATATCCAAGTATCAATCAATTTAATCAACAACCAAAAAGTCGGATTCACAATTGATTGAACTTACGTACAACCTGTGATATTTCAATTATATAAAAAATATAATGCGGAAAATAAATAACACAGACACCAGAGATCTTGTTAACGAGGAAACCGCAAATGCAGAAAAACCCCGGGACCTAGTCCGTAATAAACACACACTGATTATAAGTTGTTACACCAATTTCCTACTACCTATTCGGACTAGATGTAATACCTACTTCAGCAAAAAACCCTAGCCCAACACCGATTGACTTTAGGTTATTGTCTCCAAGGTCATGAATCAAATAACCTCAAGTATATATACATAAATGTACATTTACCGTCATTGGAATTGTTTCATAGAGTTAGATTTTATCTTGATAGATTAGAAAGGTAGAATTGAACAAGAATCCAAATGAAAGCAATCACATACCTTTGTTGATGAAGTACTTGTTGATGTCTTCTTGTAGTCTTCAATCTTCAATCTTCATCCTTTAAGGATAGCTTCGATTCAACTTCTTAGACCTAATCTAATCCGAAACTATCTTTAGTATGTTAAATCAAGAATGCATTTTGGCAAATAAAATTGACAACTAAATTGACATGCCAACGCTAGTGGGTTCAACAGAGCAGTGCTCTAACATAGATAATATGTCAACCTATACTCAATCATTATGTATATAGACACAAGGTCCGCAAACCTGATTATTAAGCAGAGTACTTGGATGATTTCAAAAATCAATTCCCAAGATCAATCTAGTCGTATCCAAATCATTCAATCAGAATTCTACTAAGTGATTAAACTTGTTATATATCTTTCAGGATACGAATTCTACAAGAACCTAGTCTCATAATTGATTGCAATTAAACGGACATATCTACTTAGATTGTTCAAACTTGTGTAAATCCAATTATAAAGATAAACAATATAATGCGGAAAGGGAAAAACACAAGATACCATAAATTTTGCTAACGAGGAAACCGCAATAGTAGAAAAATTCCGGGACCTCGTCCAGATTGAACACCACACTGTATTAAGCCGCTACAGACACTAGCCTAATATCAGACTCGAACTAGAATGCAGATGAGACTGAACCCACCCTCCAAATGATTCAGTTATAGTCGAGCGCCTTACGTCTCTTGAACCTCGCAAGGTTCTACGCACTTGATTCCCTTAGCCGACGTCCTTTACATCCTAAGAGTTGCTTCGGCCGAAGTGAAGACTTTTGATACCAATCTGTCTCTAACAGATTAGACTATTTGATTTTCATTTTAATCAAATATCAAGGTGTGAAAATCTGTTTGCAATAGCAAGCTAGCAAGCCTCACAAATCCGGAACTCACGACTCCCGAAGAGTAGCCTAGATTCTTAACCACCTCTCAAGAACAATCTTCGAAAGATCAACCAAGATCAGTCTTAAGATATCTATCTTGAGGAACCACAAAGTTTGAGACAAAGAGAACTTTTACGATTACTATCGACCTTGCCTAAAAAAAATTACGAGAACCTCGGTTTCGGCTGGGATGTAATAGTTTCATAGCCGTAAATACTGGAAAAAGTCTAAATTTTGCGCATTTTAACGGATTTGAAGCAATAAAATCGCAAATGCAGACTCAGCTGATTTTGGAGTGAGCTTACGACTAGGAGTTCTTAATTTCCCAGTTGTGAGTGTGACCTACGGCTCGGAGTCTATGCTATTCCCTGCCGTGAAATGCCATCACGACTGGATCGACGTTACTTCCTAGTCGTTATTTCCAAAAAAAAAAACATATTTCTAACGGATGTTAACGGATCTTAATCAACAAAATTATCAAAATATAAGGTTCCTCTGAGTGTTTTAAGGTATTATTAGATGGTTGAATTTCAAAAGGGTTAAGAACAATCCTCCCATTTAATCAAACAAAAATTAAGAGAAAAAAAACTTGATGAAAAAAAAATATTTTGATTTTAAAAAAATTAATCCAAAGCCTAGTCTTAATTAGTTTACTTAATCATCATAGTTAGAACTAATTAAATACAAAGTCTAATCTTAACTATTTAATTAATCATCATAATTAGCACTAATTAAATAAAGGGTACAATAGGTATTATAGAAAATAGTATGATAAGGGATTCAAGAATTACTTCCCAATAATAGGATTCCCCAAAAATAAAAATAAGTAAATAGAGAACCGTAAGTTCCGCGGTCAAGCGCGTGATAGTGTTCGCCCAGTCAGAGTGAGCGCCTATATCTATTTACATGATGGAATATGCTGTGGTGAGTTGACACGGGAGTGGACCCCACAGTCCACTTACACAGAAATTACAGTACTTGACAATGACCCACGCCGATGAAAATATCTCCCATCCAAATCTCAATAAGAGAGATACTATAGTCCAATCAGAGTAGCGCATGTGAAAGTTCAGTATAAATAGAAGATATTTCTTTTAACATGAAGTGATGTCAGAAGAAAAACTAGGGTTTCCCCCGATGTCTTCAACAGAAAGTTGGGAGAAGAGAAGAAGAGAACCAACATAGAAGGTCTTCTTAGAGAAGTTATCGTATAAGATTTTTCATCAAAGTTTCTTGATGATCAAACTCTTCGATTGATTACATATGTACTTATTTGTGGGCCCACAGAGTTTTGAACCGTCCACCTCTCTTTGATCGGAATAGTCTGCTTTGGGAGCTGGATGGGATATTTGCAGGAGGATAGATAGTGAAGTGCTCGAGTGGATGTGAAAGAGAAGGATATGAGTCATACGACTATGGAGGATTTCCTTCTTCTGTTTGAATGCTAGTATTTATGGCGGTTCATTTGTTTGAAATCTGACTCAACTTTGTCTATGGCTGAAGAGAATCCTAATGTTTATTTAGGAGCCAGCCACAGCCGGGACACAGGGGCTGGTCCAGATTTGGGACAATACACGGACAAACTACATGTGATATTTATTGTCGGGGCGGAGCCAAGGGTTGACTAATCCTGGCTCTAGCCCCCCTCCTAATCTTTTTTTTTTTTAGCAAAACCAGAGAAAAGCCCTTAGTTCTATCATATATTTTATAATTAGTCTACCTGATGTTAACATTTAGCCCCTAAATTTTAAATAAGTTCATTCTTACTCTCCTTTATTTTCAAACTCTGACTACTCCACTGTTTGTTGTCTTAGCTTAAGAGTTTTCCGTATACTTCTTTTGAGAATATACAGACTCTGAAAGTCTTTGACAGCATAAAATGCAGGACATTTATTTATACATTCATTTGGATCCTTTGTGACACCGTAAAGACATACTAAAATATAGTGCTTCTCAAAATTGGTTTCCGGGACACGTAAACTATATAAAGTCAATTTTCAAAGTGAGAAGCAAAAGTAATTTTTTTCTAGCGGAAAAAGAAAAAGTTAGTTTTTGTGAAACAAAACTTGTTTACTCCTTACCTTTGACTTTTGAGAATGATTGAACACTCTTTACAAAAAAAAAAAGAAAAAAAAAAGACTATCGAAAAGAAAAATGTCAGGATTCCTTCAGTGATAGTGTGAAGCTCTACATTTACAATTGATATGTAGGAACTAATATCTTTGATGGTTTCCATCTGAATTCAATTTTACAAAATTGTTTGCAGTCATGAGTTAATTGTAATCTCTGTTATTTTCATGGCTATGTTTTGAACTGATATTTGTATTTTTTTTGTGCATCTTAATCATTGTCCTGGTGGTGAGTTGTTTTATTCAATATATTCTTCAAAAAAAACAAAAAACTATCGATCCATAATCAAATTTGTTGGCCTTCAATTCAATACATATTACAATTTTGTGATAGTTATAAATTATCATGAAATTGACAGCAAAATTCAAAGACTACAAAGTTGCCACGCCAGTGACACAAGGCTAGGAAATCGAAGTTGCTTCCCATCCACCGGTTCCATACACCATCTTAATACACCCTTATGTGTAATGGGATCGCACCGTAGATGGGAAATGGGGAGTCTGTGAGAGCTTTCAGGGGACCAATAAGGGATGAGGGCATAGGCGGGGTATTTTTTTCGGAAAATGGGTCATTTTTCCAAATATTTTTAAAACATGATTCAAATGGACGAGTAAAAATTAGTATGGGTGAAATGAACACCAAAAAAAATAGTAAGAATGAAACTGGATTCATCCTGGCTTAAACTTAATAAAGAGCGAGGATGAAACTGGATGCATCTTGATGTAAATTAAAAATAAGAAAAAGTATTTCAAAATGGGTAGGATGAAACTGTTTACATCCTGCCTGTTTTTACATTCTTGTCCATTTAAACAGTATCAAATTTTACATGTCTTTTTTACTCAGGAATTGTTGATTTTGATCTTTTTAACCAATTTGGTGTATTATTTTGGGTATAAAACTGGCAGATATAAAACATTTTCGCTAAGAAACCAGGTTTAGCATGTCGACATGCAAAAAAAATTAGCTTGAGAGTGACCGGCCAACTGTGTGGGATTTGTAATACAAGCCTTTTTGTTGTGATTCGGGACAACCCTATTTTCATTATCAAGTCTCTCGACCCAATGTAGTACGGCAACATCACCCGGTACAGAATATTGAGATGTGTAGATAGTAGGTCGGAAAATAACGTCACAATGTTTGTTGTCGTACTTCTTAACACTGCATTGTTCCAATTTTATTTGTTTTATGACTTCCATCTTTTCACCGTAAGGTCACTTTACAGAATGAGTTTTATCTTCCCAATGTAAATGTAATTAAAACGATTAAAATGGTGGAAAACTAATTTTCCAAATGGTAAAGCTAATATTGATGTGGCTATGTATGTAACGGTATGTTGATTCACCCGATAAGCAGGTGCAGGTGGAATTGCACATGCGAAATGGACATAGGTTGGTCATAAACTATGCTCGAGATATTTTTGTGAAAATGGATATTTGTAGCAGTGGCAGTTGATTAAAATCATATCTGATTTTATTATAAGATCGATCTGTCAATAATATCTCCTATCTTGAAATAGATATTATTTATATATTAGTATAAAATAAGTTGGTCCAAAAAAGTGAGAAAAATCTTGAGAGCTACGTACATCATCCTCACTTCAGCAGACAGCCCCATCCATATATAGTTCTATTCCTTGTTTCCTTCACCACTGTCTTTAGGACTTTCCATAAAGGGCAATCTACTAATAAGCTGTCATTTATAACATATATAAATATCCCTGCAACTTGGTGAGGTACACGGACCCTACTGCTCTGCATCACTCTATGCGTAAGGGCAAGGCCACAACACACAAGAACCGAACACTTGTAAAAGAAAATAAAATGATATGATGAAAAACTTTACAGGAGAAAATTGTCTGTAAATTTGTGATGCTAGCTGTTTTATTTTCTGACTCACATATCCCAAATGTGATTTGTAAGCCAAGTGAAATGACAAAATGTACACATTCATAAGGTGTTAAGAGTAAACTTTAGGTTATGATGATTCCGACCATCTAACTCAATTTCTTAGTGAAAGAAACTGCCGCACTTTTGAAAATAATTGTGTATAAAACTGATGACTGACTTGTGTTTACAGGTTAAAATTCTTGTGCTAATGTGGGCTGGTTAGTGTAGGTAATAGAATTCATTTGAACTTCTCTTACACTGTACATCATTGGAGTACAATCTTTCTGTAATCTGTTTTATTTTGCTTTGTTCTACCTCTGGTAGATTATTTGTACATTCTTTATCTTTGAATAAATCTCTCAATTATCAAAAAAACAAAACTCAATTACTTAGTAAATTTCTAAAAATTTAGTTGGATATTGGTCAAAACCCTAATCAGAGTCATGTAAAAATGAGTGTGAGAACAGTCATAGTGGTAAAAAAAATTCTCACGTGTTGCTCGTGCATTTTCCAGCTAATATTATCATGACCAAACCATTTTACATATGGTTATTATGATAAAATTTGCAAAAATATTTGTTAAACGAAGCATTGCTTAAATTAACTATACTGATTAAACATTTTTTTATATTTTACAAGTATAATGGTTAGTGTTGATGCTATTAAATCAAAAATATTTAAAAAGCACACAAACGATAGTTTTTTCGCTACGTAGTGAGTGAAAAACCAACATTCAAAAGGATCAACCATATCCTAACCTTAATTATAAATTTTAAGGTTATAACTTTTCCAAAACATGGTCAAACATTAAGATTTTTTTTTTTCTTTTTCAAGATAAAGTATTGTTTTTTCAAGGATGTATATATCATGAATTGGTGATAAATAACAAGTTTGTCTAAGAATAGACAAACATATATACCAATGAGATAGTACATATATAAGAAATTCAAGCACTATTAATATAGTGTGTGATGTATGCATATGATGCCACCTATGTGTAAGACGCAAAAAAGCGTCATACGCGAATCTAAAGCACATGTAACCATCTTAGGCATGCCCATGCTACATCTTAATTGTAGCAAAATCCAACTACTATAACCCTTCGCTTCACTTTAATGTGGCGATTTCGCTTCACTTCGCGACAAGTAAAAGTGGATCAGATCTGATGCACTTTGTAATTAAGAGTTGAGACACGGAAACTGAGTTTTCTTCGTTTGAAAAATTGCTTTACAGAAAATCAGTTTCCGTGACTTTTTTGGATGGATACTAAGTTTTCGTTTTCAAAATTTCAGTATTATTTAAAGTATTTTACTAATCCCTTTTTCCTATTATATCTCCATTTTGTCTTCTGAAACTTTTTTATACACAAATCAGATTTATCTTAATCCACTGAAATAAAATTTGTAAAAAGAAAAGGAAGAAAAGTTTTGCACTATTTGCACGGAAACTGAGTTTTCGTATATGTAAGCTAGGGATGCCCTTCCCCTATAATAAGGTGCACCTTTATTCTTATTTCGCTTCCCTACAATTAAACTATGACGAAGAGAAACGCTTAACCATATTATTTTCCCTGAAGACAATACAAAAATATTAAACATCTTGCTAACAGTATTAGGAGCTCTTGAACATCAAAATTTAACACTTGAAAACATGTCACAATGTGAGAATGACAGTTTGCTTTGAAACTTTATGTAATGGGCAATGCCCTAGTTTGATTTACTCCCTCCGTTCCTAAATAATAGGCTGGTTTTTATAAATAGATGTTTCAAAAAAATTGGTTGGTTTCCTAATGCTCTAGTCAAATGTTACTTTAGTTTTCTGTGATCACTTTTCTCTTAACTTCTTTTGATGACAAGTGTCATGTGGACTATTTCACTTTACTTCTTTTACTGACAAGTGTCATGGGGACCATTTCACTTCACTTCTTTTATTGACAAGTGTAATGAGGACCACTTTCAATGATTAATTCTCTTAATTTTCTGTAAAAACAAAACGAGTCTATTTATTAGGAACGCAGGGAGTAGTTTATAAAAGTTTCTTCTTTTTATTAAGAAAAATTCAGCCCTGTTGTACATAAATATTAAATTCTTATACCACTCATATACTCAAGCTGATTTATTTTACACACCTCAATATTAGAAAATTCAGCTCTGATTACATTAACAGAAGAAATTGGCCGTATGATTCTGAAAATCAAGAAAAATTCAGCCCTGTTCTATATAAATATTAAATTCTTACACCACTCATATACTCGGGCTGATTTATTTTACACACCTCAATATCAGAAAATTCAGTTCTGATTACATTAACACGAGAAATTGGCCGTATGATTTTGAAAATCAAGAATACCTATTTAACTGAATAAATAATATGACAGCTTTAATATAGTTATGATGAGATATCAACTTTCGTTACCTCGGGCCTAAGCACAATCATAACGATAGCAAGTAAGAGGATGTGGAGTTATATATAACGACATTATGTCATCTTCTTTCAGGTCTGCCAATTTGTAGCTCAGTTTCCACCTCATGAGAATCTGGAGTAATTTCATAAGGTGTTATTTCCCTCTCTTGGTTCTGCTGTTCCGCTTGTCGAGGCCCGCACTGTTACGGCAAAATGAAAGATGGTCAGTCATTAACTAGGTAGCTTTGAGCTTGCTCTTCTCTCTTTTATCACAATCGGACTTAGCTCCGACCCTTGTTGTTCCTCCCTAAAAAACTCATGCAGTTCAAGTAAAGTATGTTTGCACATGCTCAAATACAAGCTCCTTTCTATCATGGTATTCCACAACTGGATGCTCTCATTTTCGCCATTAAAATCAGGAGGCAGAAGTGAGTGATTCCTCACCTCTGCGGAAATAAATACAACCAAAATGGTTGTGGGACTTTATAAACTGGACCAGAACTCGTTCACAATTTGTACTTTTCCTTTTTTAAGTCTGCAAATGAAAATAAAACTAACTAAAATTACCTTCTCGCATAAAACTTCATTCTCTTCTAATAGCTGCTTTTCCTGAAATGTATGCAATATCATTTGCAAATTACTATCAAGCATTAGAAGAAAAAAAGATCAACGGAATGCGCGAATCTAATAAAGTGACATGTAACGTGTCAATTTACCTTTTGTTTTAGTTGCTCAATCTTTTCCCTATATAACTGATTCTGAAGTAAACAGGACGACATCAAAGATATGTTTATTTTCAGTTCGCGTTTTTCGAGTTTTAAAGAAATCGAACATGATAACGCTGTGATGGATTAAACCATTTTACCTTTCTTGCCCTGATATTAAGTAGGCTCTTCTCCAACTGATTCTCAGCTGTCTGCAATTCGTCAATGGAGCAAGATTCTAAGCCTTCTCCCATTAGCTTCCTACAAGAAATTGTTTCCAGACTTCATAAAATGAATTTAAAGCAGGCAACTCATTCCAACAAAAAATGCACTACGTTGAAAAGGCTCTCGTCTTTGAACCTTTTAGAGGCTTCAAGATTCTCGATCTTCTTTGCGAGGTATGCAGCTTCATATTTCAATTGCTGAGACAAACAAATAGTTAAGATATCAGGAGTGCGTTAACATTGTCAATTACCGAAAAAACAGCAAAGAAAAAGAAGAAGAAGAAGAAGAATATAGAAGAAGTGGTGATTCTGGTGAATGAACTAGCTCTTTCACGCTAGCAAGGGTGATAAGGTGACAAAGGACAACAGTATACACTGGATTCTAAATCATTCTTGGAAGAAAATACAATTGCTTACTAGACTTGGAAATTGTAAATTCAAATTATAAGAACTTGTGTCTGCTTCCTCCAAAACTTCAGAGATCTTTGTGATCTTAGGAAGAGTATTTCATAGACTGACAAAAATGAACAGACGTTCACAATGAAATGAACTAATAATAAAAGATTTTACGGCACCCTATAGACTGTTGCTAGAACGTTTTACTCGTATACCCATATCTATCTCGTTTGCATCACACACTGCTTTCAGAATTCTTTAGCTATAGATCAGTAGACAAAATTTCAGATCATAGAAACAGTGATTTACGTCTTCATATAAACTACTAATATATCATTTGTCGAAACAACTGCACACACAATAAAGCACACTGCAGCAATTTTTATAGTACAGCAAAGAACAGAGTTTTGAACTTCATTAGTCTATCAAGAAAATAAAGAACTCTGGCTTGTCAGAAATCTTCTGTTTTACTGAAAAATCCTAATGAAAGGGAAAAATGATACTATATTATATATCCTGGTATGTACAGCAGTTCTCATCACACCACTAAAAAATACCACCTCAGCCGCAACACAAAAGGAATCCAAAAGGAATCGTGCAAAAGCAAAGTTATTGGCTTATTCAACTTTCCATCGAAGTCCATAGACTCCACACCTCGAGAGAGGTATTGATTGCATGCTTTAGTGTTGTATATTTATCAACAACCAAATATTACAGGATCGTACTAGGTTGCAGTAGTCATTTTAGAGCTACCATGATCTACTTTTCCATACAGACAGAGTTTCACATTTTCAAGCAGTAACTTCACATTTTACTACACACTCGATGTCTTAATATGAAAACCTGTGTAGTTTGGCGTTAGCTAATATCTACATCCAAATACTAGTGAACAAGACACAAGATATATTTGAGTGAAAAAGTTTAAGTCAAAGAGGTGACCTGACCTGTGAATTTTGTTGTTCTATTGCTTTGCTGTTGCTGCTGTAATTGACCTGTACATTTTTGTTGTACTTCTGGTAGCGCTCGATCGTCTTTCGCATACTGGAAACCACAGTTACGAATAAAATAAATCGTTAACAAAAGTCTTAAGTTTCAAAACCAAGTGAAACTGGAAAAGGAAAGTACAGCAGTAAGTGGTAATTATTACTGACAGCAGAACTAAGATGAAGTAAAAAGATCTTTTAGAACATAAAACTAGCAATTAATTTATAAAAACTTAAACAAGTTTACACTAAATATATCTCCTAAACAAAGCAAAAAACAACATCAGGTTCCCGGATCACAAGTTCTAAAGAAAATCCAGAATTTCCATCTCTTGATTATATGCTGCATGCGGCAATGTCACAGGGTTTTTTCCAACATACTTATTGTTGTGTTTGTCTTTGAGTGTTGTTATTTAGATCCCTTTACAGACCCCTAGCAACTTGTGTATAATCAGTGTGACCTGCTGACATACATTAACTTAGTTCAAAATCTCAGCATTTTGTAGACTTCGATTATATACAACAAGAATGACTGTAGTCCAGCAACGCTAAGTAATATATTAGTAAAACCTTCATAAGAAATAAGATAAATCAATTTAGTCAATGTTGGTTCCTAAATAATTATAAGAAATAAATCAATTTAAATTATTTAATGAATGTTGGCTCCTAAATAATTATAAGAAATAAGATGCTAAGGGAATTCATATTCCAGCAACCAACCCTACACTCTAGTAGGGAAACTCTGAAGGGGAGAAACTGCAAATAAAAGCATTATCATTTCAATTGTTGTTGAGGTAATTGCACATGAATCTCAGCTCTTCAACCCTCCTCCCCTCACAGGATTAAGAAATATTGGGACACACAGTACCAAATGCTTCTCCTCTCAATACAGTGTAGGAATTCTCAAGCACGCTTGGTTGGGAGTAAGGAATCATTCATGCTCCTTGGATCACGTTTCCATTCCCTAGTTTGGAACGTGCCGTAACTATGAGCATCAACTATGACCTTATATTTAAGTTTTAATTAAAGCTTAAACAAACAATGAACAGAACAACTTCTAGTTTACAAGGATAACAACGCCCACCTAGCCATGGCGTTTAACAGATGAAGTCAAGAACTCTTAGGCCTCAACCGCCCACCCTTTGTGCCAACCCTCGTGCTCCTCATAATGGATTTGTCGAGTAAGTGATGGCTCCTGTCTTACAACCTCATATTGAGGAAATGATATGAAGGATGACAAGTTCATCCCCCAAGATACACTCGAAATGCCTCAACAACTCTCTTGGTCGTATTTAAGAGAGGAATGCTTCATGATTCAAAATTTGTTTAAAGCCCTAAATTCTTGCAAGATGTGAAGACCAACATTAAAAAAGCTAAGCACAAGGCTGATATCATAGACATCAAAATTGCCCCAAACATCATGGAATCTTTCGTTTGGAGACGTTGAGATTACCGACCATCCAACAGGTAATCGGAGATGATATTAATATGCCGAAGCAAACATTTAATGTGATTATTAACTTCGAAGAAAACGTGGGAAATTCAAAGCTAGATTACAATTTCAAGAGGAGATGTCAATAATCACCCTAGGATTTGTCGAGATTTGATCATCAATATAGTAGAGAATGATCAGAGACATCTACTGAATAACTTAATTTAGTTGCAAATGGGAAATACACAAACAAAATGGCGAACAACACCACAGGGAAACAAAAAGTTCAAAAACAATGCGGAAACTAAATACTAATAGAGAAAGCATTTCTGCCAATATCTCTAATGCAACACCTCAATTTTAT
The DNA here is from genome assembly GCF_003573695.1 of Papaver somniferum. Taxonomy (NCBI): domain Eukaryota; kingdom Viridiplantae; phylum Streptophyta; class Magnoliopsida; order Ranunculales; family Papaveraceae; genus Papaver; species Papaver somniferum. The sequence goes on from NC_039365.1 coordinate 26,248,734, forward strand.
AACCCAGCTGATGATTATTTATGCTCTCGCACACACGATCAGAAACTCCATTAGTCCAATAAGAATGCTAATTGACCAAGACCTATGGATCGAACTACAATGCAGAAGGCTGTCATATCAAATCAGTAGTGATGGCTTGGTATCTGTTCAACCGTTAGTAAATACACAATGTCTATTGTTGAGTCCCTGTAACACTTAAGGTATTAAGTGTTTTCTAGGGTTAAGATGACAAACCAACCTACTTCCTATTAAAATTTGGAAACAACATAAAAATTATATGCTTTTGTTCGTAGATAAGACAATGCAGTTAAGTGCTTCAAACATTAAACAATGGTCCACTGGAAAGCCAGTGAGCCGAGAGTAACACCAAGTATGTAACAAAACCGGCACATACGGTGACACTTCCATATTTTTTTCTTGCTCTGGATGGTGTCCCATGAGACTTGAGGGACGCCTATCCACGCATAGCTGGTCAACTCTAACTATTTGTATAACCAAAAGTTTGAGAGGAATGACTAAGTGCAACAAGGGTTTGTTTCACTTAGATGCACAACCAAGTAATCAGCAGCATTATGATCAACTCCTTAATCTCAGCAATACCTCACTCTATACGACATCATCAAACAAAAAGTCATAAAATTAAAGCCTAAACTAATAAGCTTGGTCGAGTGAATCTTTGTGAACAATAGGGATAAAAAAAGCCTCTTTTATATGGGTTGCCCAACTAACTAGGAAATAATAGTCAATCCTTGAATGAATCCAACTAACTAGGAAGCACTTTTTACAACACCGTAGACTAGATTACTTTACATCTAAATAAAACTATCTAGCCTGATTGCTTATAAAGACAATGCTTATGCATATTGACTTAATGTGAAGAATATGAGGTAAATCAATGCATAATCACTTCAATACAGCAGCAGTTCCTAATAAACTCTTGGTTGATACTCGTTCAAATCGTGGCATGCAGTAATTCCGCTGAAAGTTGTAACGACTTATACTGAACAAGAAATCAAGAATGAGAAAATTAACAAATAACCAACACTTAGAAAGCTTCAGTTTGACAATTTATGAGGTTTCTACAGTATTCATCAAGGTTTTGCAGGACTTGTAAGTTGAGCATGCATGTACTCACTAAATGTTCATTTGAAGAAGGATTTAAGTTTAGGAATGGCAGAACTCGTCATTTATATTTACAGAAAGCAAAAATAGAATGAGTTCATACCAACTAACGAGGACCCACCTTAAGAAGCTAATGGAGCTCATCATGCCGAATCAACAATTCCTCCGGAGAAATCTAAAGTAGAAGAATTCGAACAATAACGTATTTGCACTGTGTTTGGAATATTACATGGTGCATGGTATTTATAATAGCCTTGAATTAGGGAAATTTAATAGTTTGCTAAGAAGATTCCCCGTACTGTTGATCTTGTCATACCATCAACTGAATTTTGGCATTGCTATCAGCATCTAATACAAAACTAGGGAGCCTAAAAGTCCATTCATATTCTAGCTTTCAAAAGCTTACATAAAATACTAAATCAGACTGTTCATCCCCTTTCATATACATGAATTGGAATCAACAGTATACAACACAAACAAAGACCATTCTTGCCGTTATCTACACTTCGACTTCTCATTACATTGCAATCAAGGACTACCAAGCTAAGTTAGCTACTAACTTTCATATTCTGGTTTTATCTACGTATTTGGGGATTAGGGTTGGTTTCATTCATTTGCGCACTATCAATTTCCTAGCAAAAACAAAGAGAGGGTGTAATTTATTCTAGAGAAAATGATAATACAGAAAATAGACAACTAGCTTGATTTATATAGCAGGTGATGATGATGATATTGTTAAGAACACTGAAACTTTCAACTAGTAAAATTCATCTCATGCAAAGAATCATTTAGTACATACAGCATAAAATTGATCGGATTCAATTAAAATTATTCCTTAAAATTATACAGCTGAAGAACACAACAAAAAACCCTGAAACACGATAGGATCTAATTTATTCACCAAATGATATAATAATTATTTACTAGTGAAACCCTAAAACCAATAGCAGACTAACACAACATGTTTCCCTCACTTTGAGAACAAAAATAAATAAATAATGACCATTCTTGATCTTCGAAATAATACACAAAAGCATTTCAAAAATGGACCAATAGTCTTGCCTAAAACAACTGAAAAAATCTCGAGGTGGTAAATAATGATGAACTCGATAACCAAAACCAGAACACGACCATGAGAATGAGGACGAGGATGAGCTAAATGAATCAAATCTATGTGTTGAAGAACAAAAAAAAAAGTGAAGAAAAAAACACAGATCTGTGGCTGAAAAACTAAAATCGATGAATAAAAATGATAGTATGATGAAACTGAGACGAAAAATTAAGATCCGGAAAAAGGGATTTTGGTTTCAGCTTTTTGAATTTGAAGGATGAGCTAAGATAAGAGACACAGAGAATGTTTGTAGAGAAAGGACAGTAAAGACTACTTTAGGAACCAACATGTAAAACAAGGGTAGTACTACTCTGAAGAAAAGGGAAAAAATAATGGAAGGAAAAATACCTGGTAGTGCTGGAGAATTCATAGAGTTTTCCTCTTGGTGAGAAGACTATTAGAGCAACTTCAGCTTCACAGAGTACAGAAAGTTCAAAAGCTTTTTTCAGCAAACCATTTCTTCTCTTTGAAAATGTTACTTGTCTACTTGTTGCATTTTCTATTCTTCTCATTTCTGTTTTTCCCCTCACCATTTCTACTCAAAAATCTACTTTCTTATATAATCTGTTATCTTCATCGTCATCAAAATCAAAAAAAAAAAAAAAAAGTCAAAGTAAGTATCAAATTTGAAATAAAATCATCAAAATTAGTACTAGTAGAAAAAGATCAAGTAGCTAGCTCAAACTCACCTTGAAGGTAAAAATGTTGATGAAAAATGAAGAATGATAGAAGAAAAAGATGCTTCTGTTTGAGAAAGAAAGACCGACCTAGTTTTGGAGGTTGTATCTATCTTGATATCTTTCTTTCCTCATTCGCTCAATGTCTTTATATAGAAAGTAAAACAACAAACTCATTCAAAACCTAACTTTCCTTATTTATCTCTTTACCTAAGTAGTGTAGTGACACAACCCTTTTTTTTCTTTTTTTGTTCTTAGTATTTTTTCATTTTTTTTCATATTTAATCTGTCTCAATTTTAACTGGAAGACAACAGACTAACAGAGTTTAAACAGGAAGATGAGTGAGTGAAGAAAGTAGAGGACTGTGTTTAACGTTATCACAGAAATATTTCTTTCTCTCTATTAAATTCAAAAATGATTTCACCGTACATAATCGATAGTACATTACGTGTCGTGATCTTAATGGTAGTGGGTTGCCATGTGTCGAATAGTTATTATTCCGGCTAATCCTCACACTTGACACCTTCACCTGGCTCATTTTATTATCCCACCTCTAGTAGGATCGTTTTCTTACCGAATGATTTTCTCAATAAAGATACATCCAAGGAGATTTTATTTTATTTTTTTCTAAAAAGAAGATTTCATTATGGAGATGAAGAATGTACAACCGGTCTACCAAAGATAAAAAAAAACGGACGAAAAATAGGAAAAAACTACCTACGAAGGAATAAAGTTTCCCAGTTTGAAACAGAGTAATCGAAGTTCAGATATACTCTAGACCCTTTGACACAAGTCCAAGATAAAACTATAGATTTTGCCTCATTACACAAATCAATATCAACCCTGAAATCATACTTTTCTCAAAAATATGGCAGTCTTGCCCAAGGAGAAATCTCTCTGCCGAAACAAACTTATTGGAACCAAACCCACCTCCTATTTCTTTGGGTGGAATTTTAGGAGTTATTTTTGTTAGAGTGCTCCACGGGATATAATCTCGATGCGTGTGGAATCGCTATAATTTTCTGAAAGTTTTATTTGACAGTTGTTATATGAAGCCCACCTTATGATCTATATATGATAGCCCTCTTAGGCCTCGAGACTAGTTTGACCTATTAACCATGGTTAGTAGCTTGGTAGAGATATCCTAGAATGGGAACAAAAAAAAAAGTAACACAGGTATTATTTTATTTTAAAATGAGAGATAATTTATGGAAAAAAATTTAAAATTGACTCTAATAACTTATTTTCAATCTGAATCTCATATATCTGGATTTTGAATCAATACACATATAACAACTATATTTTATCTGAGAACAAATAAATTTCAAATTCTCTAGACACTTTGAATTTTTCCAGTAAAACGAAATTATCTCAAGTCCTAATTTGGAAAGTAACTAGTAAATTATTATATGCAGGTTTGTTGATAAATATATAAATCATGCATAGTCTCGTAACACAAAATGGAACGCTTAAATTAGCATTACGTTTATAATTTATATTAAAGTGCACCATTTCTATTTAATATAAGAATTAAACAGAAGCTATTTGTTGGGAAATTGATTTCCTCACCTCGATACCAATTTTACTAAAAGATAGTGGATTAAATTACTGTTATAAATGTAAACTTGTTTATCAGAAAAATAATCGGTTATGAATTTGGAGCAAAATCTTCTTAGAATGATCCACATGATGGAAGAAAAAAAATTAGGAGTTGCATTTTAGTTAATTACATAGATGAGTGTTACGTGATATCATGTAATATTATCATTTAAACTTTTAACAAAATCATTTCAATTGAATTTAGAGGTGTGTATTTTTAATTTCTTTCATTCATTATAAACGATATTAAATTTAAAGCTTAGGATTCTTTTTCGAGAAACATGAAAGTCTAACAATGATAAGTGAGCTTATCACACACTCAACCTCGTAATAGCGTTTATGAAAATATATTGAAGTCATTGGGTTGAAGGATGGTGGCTACATATCGGGTCTGGTCTGGAAATGGTTTAGATCTGGGTCTCATGCTAGTGCGTTGGGCTTAGTTTTGTTGGTGGTTTTGACTTGACTTTGTTGTTGCTATTGTTCCTAACTCTTGGTGTTGGATTACGCGGTAGTAATGCTTGGTTTCCATTTCCTGGGTTGGTGGTTCGGTGGCGGTAGCTGGTGGTGGTGTTCAAAGATTGTTTTGAATAAAGGTTGTTATAAGATCATCTAATGTTCCTTTAAGTCGCTGGTCACTGATTCAGTTGTCATTACATATATATGTTTTGTGTCGAATTGTAATTTGTTATATGAGTTGTTGTTCTTGATAATAACCTGCTCTTTAAGGTTATGTATTAATAAATAAAATAATTTGCTCATAAAGAAATAAAAAAACTATCATCGCCAATTCGCTGCTTACAATGCAAATGGGTGACTCTTGTAATAAGGTTTACCGCGTATTAACCCTTCCACCTCTGATGCAGTGCGGAAGCGTTGAATAAAATAACTATCTAAAACACATGTTTTCGAGATACCGCTCTCGAGGAAAACACTACTTTTTAATTCATCCAAGCCTGTCTAATACTAAAACATAGTGCTCCTTATATAGATAACTCTACCCGAACAATTAATTATTTCCAAAACTATTAAAATAACTATTACCTAAAATAAGAGATATTTCTAAACTAATAAAATCCCTATATTATTAATTATATTTATAGAATATTCCTAATTAATAAAAATAACTTAATTTATTACAATATATTTTGTGAAATAATTGAAATAAATTAGAGGATAATAAAAATATGCAAGCATATTTTCATGCCATAAATACTCCACCATTCTCCCCTTCTCAGGAAAATTGGTCCTCGAATTTTACCGGTATAATTGGCTGCATTTATGGTTCTGTGATAAAATTTGGATTTCAAGCTTTAATCCGGCCTCCCACGAAGCTCGCGGATTATGTGCAACTCCTTGAAACCCTTCCTCCTTGTCGCCAACGAGGTTTTTGTTTTCATCACCTGTCACTTCCTCCACTCGTTGTAGGCTAGGACCATAATGGGGATCTTGATGATGATGCGTTTCAGCCAATTGGAGGGTGAGCGCCTTAACCTTCCGTTCTAGATCATCTATTACCGCTTGCTCTTTCTCATCGCTGAGAGCGGCTCTTCGAACAACACCATAATCTCTTCCTCGAAACATGATGCAGGAGCGTTGCCTATCTCTGATACCAACTGATGCAGGGCAGAAGCGTTGAATAGAATAACTAGGGTTGTTCATGGTCGGTTTTGGTTCGGTTTCTAGCCAAACCAAAAACGAAACCAATACTATTCGTTTCTAAAAATCTAAACCAAACCAATCCATTAACCATTGGTTCGGTTCCCAAATGGTTCCAGTTGGTTTCGGTTTGTCCCAGTGGTTTTTGGTTAACCAATAATTATGTCAAACCAAAAAAAAAATACACAAATTTACAGATAAAAATATCGTAGTTGCCGATAGTATTGGTTTGCACAAATATATGATGAGTGCTAAAAAGTGCATATTTCTATATATTTTTCTTGGCATTTAACTCATCTTTTGTGCATTAATTCTACATTTTATCCCATATTCTGTATTTTCGTTGTTTTCAAGAATAAATACTTTTCTTAATTAATTTTGCATTTTTAGGTACTAAATAAAGCCTGGTTAACTCACGGAGCGAAAAAGAGCAAAGAAACGGCAAAGACTCTCGCTAGGAGGAAGCGAAGAATGATGTTTGCAAGAGCCGGATCAACGAGAAGTGGGCTTGAAGAGGAAGAATTGTTCTTAAAGAAGATATGGGCTTGGCATACACAAGGCCCAAAACCCTTACCCAAATCCATTTCCATTATCCATACCCATTTCCATGAGAGCCGTCAGATTGGATCCATCTCATCATCCAACGGTCACCTCATCATTGTGCATCAAACTCCGAAGATCCCGTCAAACACTTTAGTACCTAACTCCATCTGAAGCCGTCAGTTTTGTTGTATCTCATCATCCAACGGTCGTTCCTATCGCGCCGTTGGATCATTCCATCATCTTTTCATCCTACGCTTTCGCTTCGCTGAGCATCAACCTTTGATACGTCCGTCTAACACCCTAGTCACCGAACCCTATTACCCAACCAAACAGACCCTTCTTCTCCATCGGGTTCTTCTTCTCATCTTCCCAAAAGAAAACTCTGCCATCTCCATCACCACCATCTCTTCCATCACCATCTCGAACACCACCACTACCACCTTCCCCCGACAAACTCAGTATTCCATCACCACCCTTGTCTCTTCCTTTCTCGTTTGTAGCATCGAGTCCTGATGCTACAAACTCGACAGTGAGAGAAGCTAGGGTTCACAGAAGTCTAGGGCTAGGCCAACAGCGCAACAAGAGCAGGAAGAGCACCAGAGGGACATCAAGAAGCATGGGTCGAAGCCAATTTACACATGGGTATGTCGAATTTGATTTTCCCCAAAAGTTAGGGTTTGCAAATTTAGGGTTTTGTGAAATTAGGGATTTTGTTGTAAGCTATAAAAGGGAAGCCGTAGAGAATGCAAAACTTGTTCTTGGGTCATCCGAGAAACCCCCTAATTGGGTTAATTTCATGTTGTTTCAATTTCAATTTCATAATTCAGTTTATTTGCAATTTCATGTTTAGTTCCATTTTAATGTTAATTATGTTCTGAGTTCACTGCTAGGGTTAGATGAAACCATTAATTCATTGTTAAGTTCAGTTCAAGTTTTGTTATAGTCTTGTTGTGCTAAGAATGCTAGGATTGAAATTATCCTTCAGGATTGCTTACTCATCTAAGTGATTGATCTGCGGTTAGTTTGTTTTGTGAGAGGACAGCTAATACTAGGATTAGATAATTATCTTAGTGATACTAAACCATCCTCCTGAAACAACCCTTTGATGAGCAGCAGGCTTGAACCTTCACTGCCATCTAGATAGTCAGCAAGCCTAGAAGCTCACTGATATCTACACCAGGGACAAGAACATAATGGAACTAGGATGACTTAACTTAAGTTAGTGGTGGATTCAATCCTTAATTCTTTATTTCTTTGTTCTAGTGCTTCACTGCCATTACTTCCTTGGTTCTTTATTTCTCACTGCCTTAGGCTCATTGCCTTTGATTCTCTGCCACTGTCACTTACTGTCACTGCTTAGCTTAGGAAACTTCAACTACACACACAAGTCCCTGTGGATTCGACCCGTTCTTGTACAAACTACAACCGACACCGTGCACTTGCGGTTTAACAAGTAGGCTGCTTCATTGTCTTATTTTCCTACATCTTTAAGAGCCTACCAAGTTTTTGGCGTCGTTGCCGGGGACTTGGTGTCGTGTAGTGAAGTCTTTGCATCTTAGTATAAGCATTTCGTGCATCATAACTTGCATTTTCATCTTTGCATAATTTTTCATCTTTGCATCATTTTCCCTTGCTGTTCTTGCTGTTCTTGACAGCTTCTGTTGAGCTTTCCAGGTGCTCCTGTTGCTGTGCTGTTGTGACTCTGTTTTGCTTGGCTGAGCCCTTGCTGTTGCTGCTGATTGAGTTGCAGCTGGGCCTGCCACTTGCTGCTACTTTCTTCCTCTTTCCTGTTGCTGCTGCCAGCCTCTGCTGCTGCCAAGACTACTGCTGTAGCTGTTGTGGTGCTCCTGCTTGTGCTGCCTCTGCTGTTGCTGGTGAACTGGTGGAACTGAGGCTATTAGTTTCCCTGTTGCTGCCTGCTGCTGCTTCTGCACCTGTTGCTGTGTGACCTGACCCAAAGCCTGCTGTTGTGCTGCTGCTGCTGATCTGCTCCTGCTGCTAGGCCTGAAGTGGTGCTGCTGCCATTCATAAGCCAAGCCCAACTGGGCCTCAACAAAGACAAAAGCTTAGGATGATCCAAAGCCCAACTGGGCTTTTGCAACCAAACTGACAGCTGGGCTGTGCTTAAGCAAGTAAGCCTAAACCCATTAAGAGAACCCAACCTGTGGGCTTCCATTTTTAATTTGTGGGCTTGTAATAATTTTTTCCATTTTTCTGTTGGGTTTGTAATTAATTCTTGTGGGCTTGTTTGTTTAATTGCTTGTGGGCTTGTGGTGTTAGATTGATTTGGGCCTGTAGTTTTAAATTAGAAAAACTGAACTTTTGAAAGCCCAACTGGGCCTCAGACCAAACAAGCAACAGTTGGGCTATTTCAAAAGCTACATTGGGCTTCAGTTTGCATACACATTGTAGGCTTAGTTCACCTTCCCTTGGCAAAGCAATTTCTTCCACCAATGTGGGCTTGCTCCCAACACTAAAACCAAAATTCTTGCTCCCAATACTAAAACCAAAATTTTTGCTCCCAATTAAAAACCAAATTTTTCTACCTCTTTAAAACCAAATTTGCTCCCATCAAAACCAAAAGCTCCCAAATGGGCTTTGTCTTCAAAGTCTAAAACCAAAATTTTCTAAAACCCATTAAAAACCAAATTTCTTTTCAAACCCGACAAAACCAAATGTTACCCATAAAAACCAAATTTTCCCAAAAATCCAAACCCATTAAAAACCAAATTTTGGGCTTTGTAACATAGTTACTTAGCTTTTGAGCCAAATCATGTCTAGATCTTGGTCTACAGTTGGGGAATACAACAAATCCCTTAGAGAACTTGCGTATGGACATACTCCACGTTATGAACCTCCCATAGACCATGATGTCAATAGTTATAGGAATTATTATGGACATTTTCAAAGTCCCGAGCCTCAATACATGAACCCTAATACTATTCACACATGCATCATTCACACAACGTGAAAATGAACATTTTGCTAGTGCCTCACTCACACAATCATCACTGATCGATCAATTAGAAGCTCGAATCGCAGCTTTAGAAATGCAATCACATGAGGAATCTGTCACATCTAATTTTCTTAGGCAACCTGAAATCTATGCATGTCCCGCATGTGGTAGTTTAGACCACCCTGTTGAGAATTGTCATATTTTGCATAATTTTAGGCAATCTAGAGAAAATCCAAGGTATGAAATGCCCATAAATTGTGAGAATGGTAGTCATTGGGACCATAATCAATCCTTTGAGGGTTGCGATCAATATTTTGTAAACCCTAATGACCATGCACACATGTACCATTCACCACAATTTGAACATGAAGAATTTTGTACTCCCATGAATTTAGACTCCACCACAGAAGCTTTAAGACTCAGTAAGCAAAACTTTGATAGATCTACATCACGAATTCATGCATATTTAGATCAGATTTTGCTTCACCTACAAAAGGAGGAAATTCATGAGGAAATGTATGTTGTCCCTAATGAAGTGTCTAGTCCCATTCATGTAAATGATGTTGAATATGAACCTAATTTAGAGGAACATGAATCGACTAATGACACCACCACTGTTAATGAGGACCAATATGCATGCTACCATGATGATGATTATGATGATATGTTAGAAGAACATGAAAATATTGTGGAACCTGTTGGTTCAATAACATATGGCTTCTCGCCCTCGACCTTCATGAATGTTGTTTTTTTCTAATACTCATTGTAATTCATATGATTTTGATATTGACATGGGATTCGTACAATTATTCTGCGAAGATGAGCATGACATAGGAATAGTTGAATCTTCTGTAGACACTAATGCTAATATGCATGAAATATATTTGATGTGTCTGATTCTCTACCTAGGTCACATTGTGATATTTCTCCTGATTTGCCGATGCATGAGAATAAATTTGTTGATGATGTTGATGACTCTGATTGTGATCTTGCCAATTTGTTTGATGATTGTGAGCATGTTGTGACACGTGTAGAAGACTTAGGAGATGTTGATGTGATTAGTAATGATGTGCCTATCGTCCTACATAAGTCACAATCTGATGGCCTTCCACCCAACCTAGATTTGGTTTGTACCCATATTGTCAAACCGACTTTTCTGAGAGTCCCTAATCTAGGTTTGGAACTGTGTGCTTCCCAAGTCCTTTTGGACTATTTTGCTTCTAAGTATAATACATTTGAGGAACCACAGTTGGAATTAGCATGTTTGCCCGTCCCCTAGCACAGTTCACTTTGAGTTAGACCTTGTGCATGATGAACCCCCAAAACTGCGAGATTTTGTTTCCAAAATTTTATCCGTTGAAAAATCCAGGTTTGGGGTAGCTCATTTTGTTTCACATTTCACTTGCGTTTCTTTCCTGTTATATTTGTGAAGCTGTTGAAACCTCTACACTTTGTCTTTTGGGTTGATCCTCAACTCTTTAGATTGTTAGTGTATGGTGAATTTTTGTATATAATCCAGTAGATAAAATTTCTTAAAAACCTTTTGTTCCTTTTGTATATATTTTGCTAATCCAATATGATCTCGGCTGACATATGTTGGATTCTTGCCTTGAATAACGGAGTTCTAATATTGCTTTCGCCGAAATCGGGTATTCTCTTTCCTTTTTCTCTACTCAACATGATCCTCTTCATATGTTGTATTATAATTTTGTTCATATTTTGAAACATTGAGGACAATGTTTAGTTTAGGTTTGGGGGTGAAAAGTAGATACTTTGATAATATGCCATAATTGAAAACAAGAACTCCTTCTTTTTGAAAAAAAAATTAAAAAATTGAAAAAACATAAAAATGGAGCTCATTTACCTTGAAATGTTGACTCTTGTGCAAATATGTAATTTTTAGGAGTCTTAGTCTAGATATTTAGGCACCCTGATTCTAGCACAATTCACATAGTGATAAGAAACTTGCACGCGCACGATCTACCAATACATGTATAGCCTCGATCTTCAAGGTGTTTGATAGGAAGTCACGATTGCCAATCACTTTAGAATACTGAACGAAACTTGACTAGCTTGTTCTTTGGTTGGTTGGGATAGAAGGTGGAGGTTACATTAAGAAAGACAACCATCGAATTTAACTGGGTGCATCAAAAAGGGCTACCTCTTGCAAAGTGTCATGTAATTTTTTTTCCTTTTGTATATGTATCAAAAGTGTTTCCTTAAAAAAAATAAAAAAAAAAAAAAAAGAATGAAAAAATACAAAAAAATCAAGTGTTTATCAATTCCATCATCTCTTGTTCCAAAAATAAAAAGAGAGTAGTCAATGTAAATAAGAGTCATGTAAATAGTCATTTTGTTGTTTCATTGTAATAAGCAAGGAGGGTGTATGCCATTGATGTACAACGCGAGTAATTGTGAAATACCTCCAACTCATTCACAATTCTCGTAAAGTCCGGACAGCTAGCTAGATTTCTACCTCGGTTCTTAGCCTGAGAAACTATCTCTTGGTGATTAGTAGTCATAACATCTGATCTTTCTTTACACATGTGTAGATACACTTTACACTCTTATCACATGTCTTTATTTGTTATCAGTGCTAGGATTGTGCCTTTGATAGCTAGATTGACATCTCCATTTTGCTGTGAGCTTAAACTGACTTGCACATGTCACATTTGATGGAATCTGAGCTTATATTTTGACCTAGAACTTTGTAGGTACGTTCTAAGCAAACCTTCACGAGACTTCACTCGTCCACTAGGGACACTTAGTGGTTTAAAAGGCTTAGTGCATACGCTAAATGCATTCGAGAGACCAGCGACAGTGGTATAGGTAGGATTTCCTTAGTTTTGTTTTACTTGAGGACAAGTAAAATTCAGGTTTGGGGGTATTTGATGAGTGCTAAAAAGTGCATATTTCTATATATTTTTCTTGGCATTTAACTCATATTTTGTGCATTAATTCTACATTTTATCCCATATTCTGTATTTTCGTTGTTTTCAAGAATAAATACTTTTCTTAATTAATTTTGCATTTTTAGGTACTAAATAAAGCCTGGTTAACTCACGGAGCGAAAAAGAGCAAAGAAACGACAAAGACTCTCGCTAGGAGGAAGCGAAGAATGATGTTTGCAAGAGCCGGACCAACGAGAAGTGGGCTTGAAGAGGAAGAATTGTTCTTAAAGAAGATATGGGCTTGGCATACACAAGGCCCAAAACCCTTACCCAAATCCATTTCCATTATCCATACCCATTTCCATGAGAGCCGTCAGATTAGATCCATCTCATCATCCAACGGTCGCCTCATCATTCTGCATCAAACTCCGAAGATCCCGTCAAACACTTTAGTACCTAACTACATCTGAAGCCGTCAGATTTGTTGTATCTCATCATCCAACGGTCGTTCCTATCGCGCCGTTGGATCATTCCATCATCTTTTCATCCTACGCTTTCGCTTCGCTGAGCATCAACCTTTGATACGTCCGTCTAACACCCTAGTCACCGAACCCTATTACCCAACCAAACAGACCCTTATTCTCCATCGGGTTCTTCTTCTCATCTTCCCAAAAGAAAACTCTGCCATCTCCATCACCACCATCTCTTCCATCACCATCTCGAACACCACCACTACCACCTTCCCCCGAAAAACTCAGTATTCCATCACCACCCTTGTCTCTTCCTTTCTCGTTTGTCGCATCGAGTCCTGATGCTACAAACTCGACAGTGAGAGAAGCTAGGGTTCACAGAAGTCTAGGGTTAGGACAACAGCGCAACAAGAGCAGGAAGAGCACCAGAGGGACATCAAGAAGCATGGGTCGAAGCCAATTTACACATGGGTATGTCGAATTTGATTTTCCCCAAAAGTTAGGGTTTGCAAATTTAGGGTTTTGTGAAATTAGGGATTTTGTTGTAAGCTATAAAAGGGAAGCCGTAGAGAATGCAAAACTTGTTCTTGGGTCATCCGAGAAACCCCCTAATTGGGTTAATTTCATGTTGTTTCAATTTCAATTTCATAATTCAGTTTATTTGCAATTTCATGTTTAGTTCCATTTTAATGTTAATTATGTTCTGAGTTCACTGCTAGGGTTAGATGAAACCATTAATTCATTGTTAAGTTCAGTTCAAGTTTTGTTATAGTCTTGTTGTGCTAAGAATGCTAGGATTGAAATTATCCTTCAGGATTGCTTACTCATCTAAGTGATTGATCTGCGGTTAGTTTGTTTTGTGAGAGGACAGCTAATACTAGGATTAGATAATTATCTTAGTGATACTAAACCATCCTCCTGAAACAACCCTTTGATGAGCAGCAGGCTTGAACCTTCACTGCCATCTAGATAGTCAGCAAGCCTAGAAGCTCACTGATGTCTACACCAGGGACAAGAACATAATGGAACTAGGATGACTTAACTTAAGTTAGTGGTGGATTCAATCCTTAATTCTTTATTTCTTTGTTCTAGTGCTTCACTGCCATTACTTCCTTGGTTCTTTATTTCTCACTGCCTTAGGCTCATTGCCTTTGATTCTCTGCCACTGTCACTTACTGTCACTGCTTAGCTTAGGAAACTTCAACTACACACACAAGTCCCTGTGGATTCGACCCGTTCTTGCACAAACTACAACCGACACCGTGCACTTGCGGTTTAACAAGTAGGCTGCTTCATTGTCTTATTTTCCTACATCTTTAAGAGCCTACCAATATACAGACAAAAAAAATAAAAAATAAAAAAATCAAGAATAGTTAAAGCTTACTCTAATTCTAGAGATCAAAAGAAGATATATAATATATCTTAATTTAGTTATTGACAAATAAAAAAGAAGGAAGACGGGAAGAAAAAAGTCGAGTAACAGCAGCTGTAGTTGGGGATGGAGAAGGGAGGCGGCTGAGAGAAGGAGAAAGAGAAAGAGGGAGAGTATCATAATGAAATATTAGATTTAGGGTTTCTATTTATCCTCTAAATCAATGGGTAGAATCTAATACTTGTAAATCGACGGTCGAAACTAAGTTTAAAAATTAATCGGTTTTCCAATGGTTTTTGATTTGGTTTTAGAGGTCCAACCAAGTCAAAACCAACACTATCGGTTTTCCACTTTCTACACCGTAACCAATCCATTAGTAAATGGTTCGGTTTGGTTTCTTCCTAATTGGTCTGTTTTGGTCCGGTTCCAGCGGAAAACCAAAATCATGTTCAGCCCTAAGAATAATTATCTAAAACACATGTTTCCGAGATACCGATCTCTAGGAAAACACTACTTTTTAATTTATCCAAGCCTGTCTAATACTAAAACATAGAGCTCCTTATATAAATAACTCTACCCGAACAATTAATTATTTCCAAAACTATTAAAATAACTATTACCTAAAATAAGAGATATTTCTAAACTAATAAAATCCCTACATTATTAATTATATTTCTAGAATATTCCTAACTAATAAAAATAACTTAATTTATTACAATATATCTCATGAAATAATTAAAATAAATTAAAGGATAATAAAAATAGTAATGAAAATAACTTAATTTATTACAATATATCTTGTGAAATAATTAAAATAAATTAGAGGGTAATAAAAATATGCAAGCATATTTTCATACCATAAATACTCCACTAACCTCTAACCGTCTCATAAATTATAAATTTGATTAGAAGGAGAGTATAAGAATAATAATTTGATTTTCTCTTCTTGAGGTGAAAGTCAAAGATTTTTGAATGGTGAATTGGTGATGCAAATGGATTATGACGGCTTCCGCCGGCAGCAATATGTTTTGCTTGTATTTCTCCGAAAGCTTTCCTTGTATTCCTCCAAAAGTTAATTTACAGGTGGCAGAAGATTAGGACAAAGAAAATTTTACTGCTATGACCAGTAAAAGAATATATCTACTGAATAGAGAACGGTCAGTTCCGCGGTCAAGCGCGTGATAGTGTTGGCCTAGTCAGAGTGAGCGGCTATATCTATCTAGTTAAATGATGTGGTGAGTGGACGTGTGAGTGGACCCTACAGTCCACTTGTGAAGAAGTATTAAAATTACATCGACAGTGACCCACGCCCATGAAAATATCTTCCATCCAGATTTGGTATATTTACGCGCTAACGCGCAAGGAAAAAGATACCATGGTCCAATTAGAGTAGCGCGTGTGAAAGTTTACTATAAATAGAAGATATTTTTGATAAGAAGACCCCAATCTAGGGTTTCCCTTCCCCCAAAGTATTCTTCACTTATTCAACCAACAGACATAGTTGGAGACCTAGTTAGCAATTCGGGATACGTGAAACGTACGGAACGACATACGTACGTGCATTATTCGTTTTTAAGGATTGCAAATTCGGTCCAATATTCGGTCAACCAATTATGATTCATCGATAGTACGGAACGGCATACGTACGTGTATAATTCGTTTTTGAGATCTTAATTCGGTACTGAAAATTCGGCACTTATAAAAGGTAGGAAAAGTGCTTTTTATAAGTGATTTTAACATTTATAAAGAATATGTTCATTACATCTGTATCTAAGCAGCAAAAACCATCTGGCTCAGTGGTTAGTTGCTTAGTAGACGAGTCAAGGTCGCTGGTTCGACTCCTATTGTCGTGCGATACGTGAAAATTCGCGAATCATTCGCGAATTATTCGGCGAATTGCTAACTAGGGTTGGAGACAAGAAGAAGAAAACCCAACACAGAAGTCTTATATGTGATTTTTCATTTTCCTGATGATCAAACTCTTCGATTGATTACACTTGTGGGCCCAGAGGGTTTTGAACCGTCCACCTCTTTTTGATCGGAATAGTAAGTATGCAAGCTGGATGGTGATATTTGCAGGTGGATAGGTAGTCGAGTGCTCGAGAGGATATACCTACTCAGCTACTCCTTTAAAATAGCAAATCCAACACTTTTCAGAGGATTTATTCATTTACTTGTTGTTTAATTCTTTTGTTAGTACTGTACTAAAACTTAGAGGAGGATTTTCTTCCATCTTCTCTTCTGACTTTCTTATTGAATAGTATTTGTTGTTTTCTTTGGTGACTCAACTTCTGAGAAAGTCATTTGTAGCTAATTCATTTGTCTGGGACTCGGTAAAACGCACAAATAATTTGTAATGATTCAGAAGAGTTTCCCCATGCCGGTGGTAGATACACAGTACACACATGGTGGTCCTCTCCAATCTTCCCCTCCTTTCATTGATTAACTGTTAAACAGTTGGCTTTTCTTCCCGTTTCCTTTTGTTTCCTTTCTTCGTTGTAATTCCTGCTAGTACTAGAAAAAAAAAAGAAAAAAAAAAATTGTCAATCAATACTCAAATTTGTTGGCCTTCAATGCATATTAGAACTTTTGTGTAATTCAAGACGACAATGAAATCGACAAGCAAAATTCAGCGACTGTAGACTTGCCACGCTAACAGTCGAACAAAGCTAGCAAACCACTTTTGGCGCGTCGACATGCAAAAGATTTAGCTCGAGAGCGACCAGCCAACTATGAAGTATACAGTATAAGCCTTTTGGTACATTGTGAACATTTTTGAGATGGTAATACTAATGTTATAGGGTGATATATAATTTTACATCTTTTGAAGGAAGTAATGTTGTTCGAATTTTGACTATTATCTAACAGATGCTTTGGAGATTGAACGGCTGATAATCTTTCAGTGTAATAGGGTACTAAAATTGTCAGAAAATGAATTTTCAGATGGTAACACTGCCATAAGTTGAAACATTGCTACAACTTATACTTATACTAGTGTTTAGGTTTTTGTAAGCTTTTTCTTACTCGGAGAATTAATATGAGCATTATACAGCTGTAATTTGTGGCATGGCACTGCGTACGTACATGGATTAACATGGTATAGTAAATATGCTGTAAAGGACACTGAGATGGTAAAAACATCAGGAATTGAATGCAGATACAATGTTTTTTCCTCCTATTCTATTATGCAATATACCAAAAATGTGGAAAAATGACTTCCCAAATGGTAAAAATAATGTTTTTATAATGTCTCCGTTTTTTTTATTTTGATCGAAAATGTGTCGGTTTGTAACATTTTCTTTCATCCGAATAAGCAAGTGCAAGTGGAATCGCAAACCTGGGAATGGATATAGATTGGTCATGAACTATGCTTCCGATATTTGTGAGGAAATGGATATTTGTAGCAGTGGCAGTGGATCAAAATCATATCTGATCTGATATTATTAGAGTAAGATCGATCTGTCAATAATATCTCTTATCTTGAAATAGATATTATCAGTATAAAAATGAAGTTGATCCAAAAAAAAGTGAGAAAAATCTCGAGTGCTACCTACATCATCCTGACTGCAGACAGCCCATATATAGCTCTATTCCTTGTTCCCTTTACCACTGCCTTTAGGACTTTCCATAAAGGGTAATCTGCTAATAAGCTTTCATTTATGGCAATATAAATATCCCTGCAACTGGGTGAGGTACACAGACCCTACTGCTGGCTGCAGGCTGCAGCCTTCCGAACACTTGTAAAAGAAAATAATATGGTTCGATGAAAAAGAGGAGAAATCTGTTTGTAAATTTGTGGAATGTTGTTGCCTGACTCGACGAATCTGATTATCTAACTCAATTTAGTTGGGTATTCGAAATTTGACATTAACACTAGGGATGCTACAAGCTTAAGTTTTCGAAAATAGCTCTGAGTCGTGTTAGGATGCAGGCTCATGGATGTGAGGCTCCTAATCACCGGTTGAATGCGAATTCAAGTGGGGTGACTAGATTAAATCAATGGTGGATAGACGGTGGAGTGAACGTGTGTGCTTTCTATCATTTTCGGTTCTGTGTCTTAACTAGCTTTACTTTGTTTAATGCTTAGGTTTGTTGCGATAATCAATGTGATTGACAATAACTAGCTATTATTTGCGATATAATCAATGCAATTGACAACTTCAATTGGGCTAAATTCTCCACTACAAGTATTAGTTAGGAAACAAATACTATAAATAGAAACAGCTAATTGAAACAATAGAAACAACTAATTGAAACAATAACATGCGTTGGCTTTTCAGTAGCTAGTGCAACCATTAGCCTTTATAGTTTGGTTTAACAATCGGTTTTGGGCAAATTAACAAAGTATAGCTAGCTTCCTAGAGGTGTAAGTTGGGCTGTGCCAGCACGAGCACAGCCCAGCACAGCACGCTAAAATCTGACCCCAGCTCAGCCCAGCACGTGATATAGTCCAGCACGTTAGTTTCGTGGGCTGTGCTGGGTTAGCCTAATCGGCACAGTAGCACAACACAACGCGCGGCACGGATAAGCACGTGGCCCAGCCCAGCACGTTAACAAAGCACGTCATAACATGCATAGGTACACCATATAACAAGGCATAATACGTCACATTTTGTGTATATTTCACAAAAGAGTCACTATTCTAGCTAATTTTTGACATTTTATGCTGACTTATTTTTATAACAAGACATATAATACCTTAATATTTGGAAAATATATTTCAATATCGTTGTTATAATGTCGTTACCTATATTTGACTAGAACATTAATTTACATGACAATGATCCAATTTTATATTTGATGGGCTATTTCTTTTTATTGAATAAACTTGTTAATTTTACTTGAAATAATTTCAAATGATATGTTGTCTATTTAAATCCTCGTGATAATGTCCGACTTAATGTATACATTACGCGATTTCAAATTGTTTACGGCACGTGTGCCAGCACGGCACAACACATCACGGTTATTCGTGTGATGTGCCCGTGGGCTGTGTTGTGCCTAACTTTTGACTAGTAAAACACAGCACGACACAACACGTTTAAATCGTTGGCACAACACAGCACGACACATGGCACGTGAAGCACGCGACTTCATGTGACGGGATGTGCCAGGACGACACGCTTTACACCTCTACAGCTTCCCGATTCCTAATTAATAAATCAGCCATTTTTTTAGCCCCTTATATAAATGACATTTTTGTTAGTTTTTCATCAGGATTCATGGTCAACCTCGTTGATTAAGTCAATTATGGTCGTTAGAATTACCATCCCAAGTAATGAGCACGTGCATTGCACGTCGACAATACTATTTTTTTTCTACTATGCAAACAATTTGGTGGTGCTTTGACACCATATGTTGTATTTTTTAATCCAAAATTGATCGTTGTTTGTGTACTTTTGAATCAATTTTCTTTACAGATTTTTTCAAATTTTTTTTGAAGGTATAAATTTTTTAAATTCATTCTTAAGCCGTGTCTATCTTTTAAAGGGAAAACATACAAAAATTTGGAACATAAAAACAAAATTTTGGTATTGTTATTTATGCTCGTTGCATAGATAATTCAAAGGGATTTTCAAATATATAAAGTTCACAAGACGTACGGTTTGAAATATGTGGAGCTATTAAATATTTATTTCTATTTTTATAAAAATGGTAATTTTGTAAATACAAAATTTTGCGATGGGAATCTTTTATAGAGTATTCCTCTAAGGGGAATCCAACGGTTATGAAGGTTAATGCTTTGTTATTCCCTTATTGGTATTTAAACCGGTTTGTAATAGTTCATTTTATTTTTTTTCTCTTCTCCATTTTGTCTCTCTCTCAAGCTCTTTCTCGTCGAAACTAGGGTTAGAGATTGAAGTGATTAGTGGGTTAGAGTCATCAATTTGAAGATGTAAGATTTAGTGAAGAGGAATAACGTATTGAGGATTTTTGGAACAGAAGTTCTGAAGATTTAGGGTTTTTCGAGACATGTTTAATGTTGTGAAGATGAAGTAAAAATCGAGGATGAAATACTCTCAATTTAGGTGAGATTTTTTAAATCCAAACCTTAGTATATGGTGAAAATCATGTTTAGATAGGTAAATCGATCGACTGATTTTGTAATGATGAAGGTACCCAAGTGTGATCGTCTATGGACAAAGTCGAGACAATACAACAACAAGGTATACACATGATAATAGTTAAGGTATGAAACCGATATACTATTGGATCACTATCAAGTGTCTTAGATTAATGTACAAGTGTTATTTACTTTATTATAACTAAACAATTATAATGCGAAAGTAAAGTAAATGACGCAACAAGATTTTGTTAACAAGGAAACTGCAAATGCAGAAAAACCTCGGGACCTAGTCCAGTTTAGAGTACTCTCAAAATTAAGCCGCTAAACAAAGAACAAAGTCAACTTCGTAGAGTTGAGACCAACTAATCTACCCCTAGTTACTTAGTTCCCTCAGTATTCGTGCGCCTATAACCGTCTAGCCAATGCACGTGAATCTCAAGATAGAAATCACTATCTTGAGTTGCTTTAACGATGTAAAGTCTTAAGCACTTAAATCCTTTTGATTGTATTCCAAACAGTAAAGGAACAAAGATGTTTGGTAACCACTCTATTAATCTTTAAGAATAAAGATATGTTGAGTTTTGACAAAGGATCTTCTGTTTATCAAGTAAATTCCTTTGTCGGATAAGATCAACCAAGATCTGAAATAATCAGAGCTAGATTCACAAACTATAAAATTCAGATATTGAAGAATACTACCAAATGAAAGTTTCCGATCTATACGACTACTTGAGCTAATCTACCAAAGATAAATTAGATCTTAGTCGAATCCCATCCAATCAAGATGTGTACTCAAAGTAATATCACAAGATGCGAAACCAATCTGAAAAACCTTCTTGTCTTAAAATCTTCAATTGTCTTCAATTGTACCTGCACACAAAACTTGATTCCACTTATGATCAATCACACATAGAACGAAGTCTGTTAACAATGGATGATCAAAAGTTTCATTCAGATATCAAAACAATTCTGAATATCCCGTCGATACTTTGATCTAATATGAGTTACTTTGTCAGAAGACAGGGCTCTCAAGAATAATTAAACTAGGTGCAATTGAAGTCTCAACAATCGTTAGTCATAGAAGTCTTTAAACGAGCGGATGTAAGAGATTTCGCTTAATTAGGGTACTTTCCTCTCAAGATAGATGGATCCACCAAAAACAACAAAAGGATGAAGTTTGCTTGGCTAAGGATAGTTTGCAAGAATAACAAACTTCTCAATTTATAAACCATGGTTATTTGGTCAACAAGGAAATTCCAAAACCGGAAGATTCTCAAGATATGCAATAAAGTACCTAATTTCGGTTTTCATTTTTTCAACTAATATCCAAACTGTAATTCCGAAATCTCTCTTCATATCTAATATTAGTTTAGCACTTAACTAATATAGCTTTTCTAGAGATTTGTTTCGATTGATGGAAAATCAAAAACATATAATTTGAAAATCTTAATAAAAAGATTCTCCAATATTTTGGGTTTGGGATCACCTTGAGTATCAAGGAATATATTTGAAAAATCAAAGATAAAAAAATTTACATGTTCAAATTATGTCGACATCTAGAACTTTCCTGACTAGCAAGCCATAATTCCAAACGCACACGAAACCGTGAAGTAATATGTGAATGTTGAAAATCGGTTTTGCTCTTGGGACCGATTCTACCATAACTCCCAACATAGGTTAGGATTGGTTCTACCATGACTACCTATATAGGTAGGGATTCTTTCTACCATGACTCCCAACAAAAGCTAGGATCGGATCTACCACGTCTCCCAATATAAGTAAGGATCGGTTCTACTTTGACTCCCAACAAAATCTAGGATCGGTTCTACCAAGTATCATAAGATAAGAAGGGATCAGTTCTACCTTGACTCTCAACATAAGTTAAGATCGGTTCTACCTGAATTCCCTCTTAGGTTCGAACTGGTCATCCAATAGATCTTTATATAAAACCTGACCAAAACACCTTGTTGATTTCTTTTCGATTACGAAACAAGTTCGTATATCTACTTCCTTAAACCAATGTAATAAAACATAGTTTCCTGGGATGAAATCACACATATACCCAATACACAATCAAGTAACAAGTTACATACATTATGTCGGTGTCGTATTTACGAAGCTCAAAAGATAAATGTTATACGTCGTAATTAAATATACTTCCTTGACACATTGATCATACTAATATAACCATCTCTAATACTAGAGCATCATATATATAACCTCGGATGTTATGATTTCAATCTTAAACGACTTGAAAGAAACGATAGGAATGGAAACAAGTCAAGTCAGTATTACTAACCTCAAGTGGAAGGACGATGTCTTCGTCGTAGTCGTTTCTTCTTCACGTTCTTCAGATCTTCAAGGTAATACTTGTATGTATCAACATTCACAGACTTTCTAGTCTAACCTAAACGAAGTTGTATCTAGTAATCTAAATCAAGAAACTCTAATTGAGTTTTGATACTGAATATGACAAACAATCTTGACATATCAACGCTTGGTGTGTTAAACCGAGCAAAACTCTAACAAATTTGTATGCTAGGGTTTAGTTTTTTTCCCTTTTTAAAAATGTTTGGTATATTTGTAATTCATGAATGATTGTTTGTTTTCACGGTTTTATTGTTTCATTGGGGTTTAACTGTCATAGAAATGAAGCAGACTTGAGGCAGTTCGAGTACAAGCTGTATTTGAATTTGTGTATAGATGTTAATGAGAAGATTTGCTTATTTTGGTATAGGATCCATGTAAGCCAATACCATTGACAACCAACGATGAGTTTTGAGAGGATTTGAAAAGACGAGGGCACCCAAATATACCTCAATCTAAAAAAATTCCACTATAAGTCCTTTCTCCGAAAGTGATTGTCTATGGACTGAGTCGAGACAATACAACTAATCGGTTCACACTTCGTGTGATCGTCTATGGATATGAGATCGATACAATACGACAACAAGATAACTTGTGTGATTGACTATGGATACAAGATCGAGATAATACAACAACGAAGTATGTTTACTTGATAATAGGTTCGGACTTAACCAAACACAATAGGATTGATATCAAGTAAATATGAATTAAGGTTTGTGTATTTTACTTCTAATTATAATAAAAAACAACTATAATTGCGGAAATAGAAAAGTAAAAGACACAGCAGATTTAGTTAAGGAGGAAACCGCAAATGCAGAAAAACCACGGTACCTTGTCCAGAATTGAATACTTTCAGGATTTAGCCGCTATACAAAATCTAAACCAACTTCGTATAGTTGAGACCAAGCAACTAAACCTATAGTTCACCTAGTTCCGTCTGTATTCCTGCGCCTCCAACTTGCAATAAATCACGCACTTGGAACAATTCTTTTGGTTCATATTCCAAACAATAAAGGAATAACAAATCTGTTCGGTAACAACTCTTTTCAAACAAGTGATATGAGTTTGACAAAAGGCTCTTCCGTGTATCCCAATAAACTCATTTGTCAGGTTCTTAGATCTATCAAATAACAATTATCAAAGTAATTGTCAAGACTATGCAATCAATACTTCGAATCACAAAGCAACGTATTGATGCTGATCTACTCAACTAATCAATCAAGGTTATCACGAAGATAAACCGATTATAATTGGATCCCCGGCTGATCAAGTTTTGTGCAGACTAAAGATTATGAACCCAAATCAGAAATCTTCTTCGCCTTCAAATCTTCTTAAATCTTCAATAAACACCTGCACACAATCAACTGGAATCTCTTGTGATAAATCACACACAGAACGGAGTCTGTTTACAATGGATTATCACAAGACGTCTTTAGATCTACAAACAGTATAAAGATCCCCGTCGAAACTTCGAACTAGTTTGAGTGAATCTTATATCAGAAGAGAAGATTCTCAAGCATAAACAAACTAGGTGCAATCAAAGTTCAACAACCGTTATTCAATCAAATCAATCGAAAACTAAAAATACACTGCAATTATCTAGTTTCCCACCAACGGTACTCGTAGAGCTTCCCAATCCCAAAGAAGTCTTTAAAACGGGCGGTCGTAAGAGAGTTCTCCTAATTAGGGTACTTTCCTCTCCGAATGGACGGCTCCACCAGTAACAACACAACTAGGTAGTTTTGCTGGCTCTGAGGATTAGTTTGCTCGAAATGCAAACTTCAATATTTATAGACCAAGGAAGTTTGGACACCAAGGAATTTCCAAAACCGAAAATATTCTCAAGATATGCAATATATTTCCAAATTCGGTTTCCATAATTTCTTGAAATGCTTTGTCCAAATATTGACCTAAATCTCAGTAGAAAATCTCTAATTAGTAAATGCACATTACCAATTTTTATTTTATAAAGATATATATTTTAATTGCTGGAAATTAAAAGCATATAAAACTAAAAACCTTAATTAAAAGATTCTCAATTTATTTCGATCTGGGATTCTCCTTTAGCTATTAAGGAATATCTTTGAACAATAAAAGATAAGAGTTACTGCACATGTTCAAAGTATGTCGACATCTTTACTTTGTAAATCCTTTTTCATATTTACAATCTTGGAACCGATTTGCCACACTTCCAAACGAGTTTAGAATTGGTTCATCTGATTTTCAAGAACTATGTGATTGATCAAAAACATTCAATCACCATTCATGGGTTTAACGGTTATACCAAAACAAGTTTTGGTTCTACCTCCAACTGTATACTAGGATCGGTCACATTAGTTTCCAAAATTTGTTAACTAAGTACCAGGATCGGTTACCACTTATTTATGGTACTTACTTGTGATCGGTTGCACAAGTTATAGGATCGGTCACACCAATTACTAAACCTTTTTAACCTACTACAAGGATCGATTACACATCTTGTGATTAGTCCCAACCAAGTTCTAGGATCGGTTACCCAATGACTAGGAATGGTCACACCAATGACAAATATCGATCATACCACCTTAGGTGATTACTTAGGATTGGTTTCACTAATAAAAGTCATACCAATACAAAAGTCGGGCATTGTAAATAGTTTTACCAAGATACATAAACAAGTTATGAGCGGTTATACTAAATACACATATTGGTAATCCAAAGATTTGCAATGAATAACAATACCAATAAGCCTAGCGATTTTCCTTTCGATTCATAAAACAAGTTTATGAATTGTACTCCATTTAAACGAATGTAAAACATTGTTTCCTAGGACGAAATTTTCACCCATACACATAATTGATGTAATTTTGTATTGGTAAGTAAAGTGTTCGTTTCTCGGACTTGTTGAGACTGATTTCAGATTTAAAAATAGAAAATAATAAAAATAAAGAAAATATATACACAAGGTTTGTCACAATGTCGAGAGATTACTGAGACTCAGGATTCCACCAAACCTCATATCATGTGGTTCAAAAATTAATTCTTAGACAATTATAGCTCTTGTTTATTGACTCTAATTCTTTGCCATGGTAGATTTTAAAAAGATTAATTGTAAATCACTAGCATGATGCATCAAAAGCACTTAGACCAAGCATACATCATGATACGACTTCACAACTAATTAAGAAAAATTATTAAACGATTAAATTAATGCAAAAAGTCATAAGAATTAAATATAATTACCACACGCATGAAATATGGATTTCTCCGTCATCCCAGTGTTGGGGTTTAGCTCCTCATATTAATCACTTGCTCAAAATACATGTTTGTTGCTCAAAAGTTGATTAAAAGAGTGAAAGGTGTAAAGCAGTTGATTTCCAACAGCGTAAAAGTGTTACAGATCTCTGGTACAAAGAGGAACAATAATTAACTGTTGTATATAAACGTTACTGCTCTTCTGCTTTTGAACAACGATACTGTTCTGCGACTGTTTTTCGTGCGTCAATGTTCTTCGTGTTCTTGAGCTGTGCAGCAGCAGCAGAAAGCTTCTCTGCAAGTCTTCTTTCTTGGATTCTCTGGCCTCTGACCAGACCCCTAACTCCCGATCCCCTTCTCTGAAATTCCAGCAGCTCTTATATACACCTCAGGACCAATAAAACCTCCCGGAAATCTTTTGTTTCTTCTCTTCTTTTCTTCGCTGCCAAGTTGCGAATAATCCTCTCCAAGTTTTCTTTATGAGTATTTTAGTCCAATCTGACGTCCCTGAATCTCTCAAGGATAAAACGAAATCAACATAGAGCAATCTTTCCTATATTTTCACGTAACTTCCAAAAATACCATTACAGAGCCGAATATCTCTCTCACTCCCTGTTTAAGGAAATCAACGTGAAATACTTCTTTTTCGAATCAAAAGCCCAATAAAAATCCTGTTACGATATAACAACCATTCCTATCCAGTTCCTCGTACAAATCCAACAGCAACTGCTAAATATGATCCACCAAATCCCATAAACAATGGCTGCCCTATTTTACTTCAAAGTGACGTACCTTCCATCTTTTATCGAATCTAAAGGAGATTATCCACCCTGTTTTAGTGTAACAGGATGATACGTGTCTTTAATGCAACCAAAACCCTGAGAAAATCTCGACCAAATTTCTCCAGATAATAACGTCGACAAACTGTGTTTTCTTTTCCCGCCAATTTCTATTTTCAAACAAAAGAGAAGATGTCCTCCCCCTATCCATACTGGGGTGCAATTAGCAGCTGCATGGAAATGGGATGCCCCTTAATAATTAGGTTACCCCTTATCCAAAGTGAGGGTCCGAATAGCAAACGTCCTCCCATGAACGCAAAAAACACTTTTCGAGCAAATTTCGCCGCAAAATCTAATTTTTCCAAAAACACCTACAAAGACATAAAAAGCCAAAATAAATACAAAATCGAGCACTAACAATATCCATAATTGAGAACAAAATAGACACATAAATGCGTCTATCAATAATCACAATAGCATGTATACGACGTTATACTTCGTATTGTAATTCCTTAATACTATGTCTAACTAGAGTATAATCATTTACAGCTTCGCAGTTATGTTTTCAATATGCACGACTTGAAAGATATGTTAGGAATGAAACAGTTTAAGCCAAATATTATTAACCTCAAGTGGAAGGATGATGTCGTCGTTGTAGCTCTTTACTTCTTCACATTCTTCAAGTCTTCATGTAATACTTTTAAGTCTCATATCCTAGTAACTTTCTAGCTAACCTATACAAAGTTGACTCTAGTAAATAATCAAGCGACTCTTTAAATGATTTTTTATTCACTAAAATATGACAACCAAACTTGACATACCAACTCTTGGTGGGTTCAACCGAGCTATGCTCTAAGATATCCCCCTTTGTCATTTTTAGTGACAAAACTCTTACATCATATGGATAAACAAATTACAAGAATTCATTACACATACGCTTGATTCCAAGTTTCAAAAACACAATAACCTGTATACATTCAATACATAAATGCCATTGTTGACATTATAATAACAAAGCTAATACTCCCCTTGAAGATAAGATAGGTAGATTTTCAATCCGCACGTCTTTTTTATTCCCTTTGTAGTTAAGATAACCACAAGTATCAATATGATATGTTACTCTCCGTTAGTCTATGCTTTACTCTTTCGTTAGATATAACGTTTAAGCACCATTGTCCTTTCCTTAGTGATACCAAATCACTTGTTTACTCCATATATTTATCCCTCTTTTTGTCACAAAATGACAAAGGTACGAGCAAATAAAAGACAAACCGAAAGGATCTTACAAATCTCAAAAGACTTGCAACCTATAAGAGTTAAGCACGATGGTTCCACACACCATTTTAGATAACCATTATCAAAATCGAAACTACAAAGTAATTTTGTTTTGATATGTTACCAAGGAAACAATTTCCGGAAGCAATTTTCCCTAATAGTTTAGCAAATCAAAAATCGACTAAGTACCTTAGTTCTTTTGCTAAACCGATTGTACAAATACAACCGCTTGTTCGATAAGACCAAAATAAAGATCAGAATTAACTCTATTTTTCTCATCAGGTTCTAATTATTCAAATAATAACTTAGACCTTTCACTTTTAATCAAGAGAAGTACTAGGATAGTTAACTAGCATTTCTTGTTAAGGCATTCGATTAGACTTGAATAACCGAAACCTCCACTTTGATAAGTCCAACTAAGATCAGAAATAACTTAGTTTCTCTTATATGGAATTGAATTGGACTAAACAATTCATCCCTAAAACCCTTTTGTTAAGCCATAAACAATTCATACAAACCAAATAAATCAACTTGGATAATAATTTTACTTCAACCGGAAGCAATTGAAACAAACATAGACATTATAGTACCGCAATTGCATCGAAATTTTGTAATCCTAAACAATTGATACCAAACCATAAAGCAAGAAAGCAACAATTTTTATTAACCGAAAACAATTGAGTCATACACACATCCATACATAAATAATGGAATAAACATCAATTGTACCGAAATTTTGTTAAGAAAAAGTAATAAATATATGCAATAAAATCAGGATTTTCTTAAACAGGAAAATGATTAACTAACAAATTCATTACCTCAAGTTCTGCATCCTCTTCCCCTTTTCTTTGCATCTTTCTGGGGAGGAATATCACTGTGTTGTCATCCTCTTGCAAGACAAAAGAACAACAACAAAAAACAACCTTTACCGGAGAAAGGTTTAAAATCGGTTTTAACTAATGCATAGCAAAAGTTGAAAACCCGAAACACATATGCTTTTATGCTAAACCAAAAACGATTCAACATATTGCGACTTTTTCACATATTAGTTTCAATCAGAATCCCTTATGATCCTTTGATAAAGCCTACCAACATGGGATAGAACTTAATCCTGCTAAACCAAAAAGTCACCCAAACCATAAGGGTACACATAATATGACATCAAATATTATGGTTATGAAAACCGAAATCAAACATCCCATAAACATACATAGCATTAAGATAAAGCACTCAAGGCTATGTACACAAAAACTATCACAAGAAAAATTATAAACTAATAATTTTATTCATAAGTAAGATAGTTTTATTCATAATAGACTTTATAAAATTATTAAAAGAAATCAAAAACTGACCTTGTTGTTTGACCATAATTTCTTGCAATTGAGAAATTTTCGTGAAGGATTCTGCAAGAACATGTAATTCTGTATTTGATTGAACATAGAAGTGTGTCAATGCTTCAATATGCTGATCTTTCTTCAGCGTATTCTCTCTTTCCTTGTTGATAAGACAATCTCTCTTTTTGATTTTGCTCTTTGATTTCTCTATATCAATAGAAGATGCAGACTTATTCTTAAAGTGATCTTTCTGATCTAGCATCTTATCAAGAGACGACATTGGATCCAGATTCATAGTTCGTAAAAGGAATGACCAAAGAAGGAGAAGGATCTTTTTATAATTTTCATACTTCCAAAAATATAATATTCCTATAAATATGAATATCTTAAATATTCTCAATTATTAGATTTTATTCCCATAATCTACACATAAGTGCCTTGATATTTCTTCTTCCTCACTAAATTTTGGCATACGAGGTGAGGAAAGAATGCTAATACCGATCAGGTGGTATTAGTATGAGATTTTCTCTCATTATGGAATTTTGAATAACCAGAGTGTCCTTGATATAGTATCGTATGAGGAATTCTCCTTTCGTTACCTCGAACTAGCTAAGTATCTTGAGATTGACTTGGGTTGCCTATGCAACTTTTAGCAATTCTGTTTTTGAGACAATTTTTGCATCTTGTCTTATTTTTCTCTTTACCATTAGATGATTTAACAACATCGGAATACATGTCCATTTTTGAAATAGGTAAATCACTAATGGAGGAGGAAGAAATAAGATTGACAACTAATGCAATATTAGATGTTTCCTCTTCTTCAGAATCATATGAATCATAGGTCTCATCAAGAGTCACAACCAGAGCCTTGCGTCCAGTGTATTTCTTAAGATTGGGACAGTCTTTAGCAATATGACCAAACCCTTTAAACTTAAAGCACTGAGGCTGATATTCATCATCTTCTTCCTGATCCTTTTTGACAGGAACTCGATCATGTGGATCATAAGATCGATGAGTATCCTTTATGAATCTCTTATTTATTTTCTTTAAGAGATCTCAAAACTGTCTAGTAATCAATGATAATGATTGTTCAATTTCATCATCAGAAATTTCTGCAATCTGTTCATCTGAATCATCCATCTGTCTATTCCTCTCCATTAGAGCTTTCGGAATTTTCGCAGCTTTAAAAGCGATTCCTTTTGTTTGGATGGACTGTGATTCATGATCAAAGATCTTTAACTTACCAACGAGTTTGCTTCGTGAGAGTGTTGAAAGATCATTTTCTTCTATGATTGCATTCTTCTTAGAATCGTATCTAGATGGCAACGCACACTATATCCTTTTCAGAAATAGTCTTTCCAAGAGAGAAAAAAGCATTGATTATCTCAGAGATTTTGACATGAAACTCTTCAAAAGTGTCGTTGTCATCCATTCGAAGGTTTTCCCAATCGAATATAAGAGTTTGAAGTCTATCTTCTTTCTATGATATGTTTCATTCGAATACGATCTGAAGATTATCCCAAGCTTCTTTCGAAGTTTGACATGTTGATACATGATGTTGTAGATCACGACTTACAACATGTATTATAGCCAAACCATATGAATTCTGATTATATAAAAAGCCTTTTCTTCGTTTGAAAAATCCACTAAGCGTTTAAACTCAGTTTCCGAATTTTTTACTTTCGGGCGATTATAACCATCGACGACTAATAGTCATGTATTAAAGTCTCGCGATTGAAGAAAATATCTCATGGCAGATTTCCACCATAGATGGTTTGTTCCGTCAAATCTTGGCGGCACGTTAATTGGAGTCTATTCATGAGAACTCGACTTCATTTCTTATAGGTTGGATAGCAACAAATACAGATTGTTAGATCTTTTCGTGTTTGCCTACTCTGATACCAAACTGAAAAGACGAGGGTACCCAAATATACCTCAATCTAAAAATTTTCCACCTATAAATCCTTTCTCCGAAAGTGATTGTCTATGGACTGGGTCGAGACAATACAAATAATCGGTTCACACTTCGTGTTATCGTCTATGGATACGAGATCGATACAATACGACAACAAGATAACTTGTGTGATTGACTATGGATACAAGATCGAGATAATACAAAAACGAAGTATGTTTATTTGATAATAGGTTCGGACTTAACCAAACACAATAGGATTGCTATCAAGTAAATATGAATTAATGTTTGTGTATTTTGCTTCTAACTATAATAAAAAAACAACTATAATTGCGGAAATAGAAAATTAAAATACACAACAAGATTTAGTTAACGAGGAAACCTCAAATGCAGAAAAACCACGGGACCTTGTCCATAATTGAATACTCTCGTAATTTAGCCGCTATACAAAATCTAAACCAACTTCGTATAGTTGAGACCAAGCAACTAAACCTATATTTCACCAAGTTCCTTCTGTATTCTTGTGCCTCCATCTTGCAATAAGTCACGCACTTGGAACAATTCCTTTGGTTCGTATTCCAAACAGTAAAGGAACAACAAATATGTTCGGTAACAACTCTTTTCAAACAAGTGATATCAGTTTGACAAAAGGCTCTTTCGTGTATCCCAATAAACTCATTTGTCAGGTTCTTAGATCTATCCAATAGCAACTATCAAAGTAATTGTCAAGACTATGCAATCAATACTTCGAATCACAAAGAAACGTATTGATGCCGATCTACTCAACTAATCAATCAAGGTTATCACAAAGAGAAACCGATTATAGTTGGATCCCCAGCCGATCAAGTTTTGTGCACACCAAAGATTATGAACCCAAATCAGAAACCTTATTCGTCTTCAAATCTTCTTAAATCTTCAATAAACACCTGCACACAATCAACTTGAATCTCTTGTGATCAATCACACATAGAACGGAGTCTGTTAACAATGGATTATCACAAGACGTCTTTAGATCTACAAACAGTCTAAAGATCCCCATCGAAACTTCGAACTAGTTTGAGTGAATCTTCTACCAGAAGAGAAGATTCTCAAGCATAAACAAACTAGGTGCAATCAAAGTTCAACAACCGTTATTCAATCAAATCAATCGAAAACTAATAATAAACTGCAATTATCTAGTTTCCCACCAAAGGTATTAATAGAGCTTCCCAATTCCAAAGAAGTCTTTAAAACGGGCGGTCGTAAGAGATTTCGCCTAATTAGGGTACTTTCCTCTCCGAATAGACGGCTCCACCAGTAACAACACAACTAGGTAGTTTTGCTGGCTCTAAGGATTAATTTGCTCGAAATGCAAACTTCAATATTTATAGACCAAGGAAGTTTGGACACCAAGGAATTTCCAAAACCGAAAATATTCTCAAGATATGCAATATATTTCCAAATTCGGTTTCCATAATTCCTTGAAATGATTTGTCCAAATATTGACCGAAATCTCAGTAGAAAATCTCTAATTAGTATATGCACATTACCAATTTTTATTTTCTAAAGATATATATTTTAATTGCTGGAAATTAAAAGCATAACCTTAATTAAAAGATTCTCAATTTATTTCGATCTGGGATTCTCCTTTAGTTATTAAGGAATATCTTTGAACAATAAAAGATAAGAGTTACTGCACATGTTCAAAGTATGTCGACATCTTTACTTTGTAAATCCTTTTTCATATTTACAATCTTGGAACCGATTTGCCACACTTCCAAACGAGTTTAGAATTGGTTCGTCTGATTTCCATGAACTATGTGATTGATCAAAAACATTAAATCACCATTCATGGGTTTAACGGTTCTACCAAAACAAGTTTCGGTTCTACCTCCAAGTGGCTACTAGGATCGGTCATATTAGTTTCCAAAATATTGTTAACTAAGTACCAGGATCGGTTACCACTTATTTATGGTACTTACTTGTGATCGGTTGCACAAGTTATATGATCGGTCACACCAATTATTAAAACTTGTTAACCTACTACAAGGATCGATTACACATCTTGTGAATAGTCCTAACCAAGTTCTAGGATCGGTTACCCAATAACTAGGAATGGTCACACCAATAACAAATATCGATCATACCATCTCAGGTGATTACTTAGGATCGGTTTCGCTAGTAAAAGTCATACCAATACAAAATTCGGAATTGTGAATAGTTTTACCAAGATACATAAACAAGTTACGAGCGGTTATCCTAAACACACATATTGGTAATACAAAGATTTGCAATGAATAACAATACCAATAAGCCTAGCAATTTCCCTTTCGATTCATAAAACAAGTTTATGAATTGTACTTCCTTTAAACGAATGTAAAACATTGTTTCCTAGGACAAATCTTCACCCATACCCATACACATAATAGCATTCATAAGATTATGTCGATGTCTTATTACGAAGTTTAAAAGATAGACGTTATACTTCGTATTGTAATTTCTTAATACTATGTCTAACTAGAGTATAATCATTCACAGCTTCGCAGTTATGTTTTCAATGTGCACGACTTGAAAGTTACGTTAGGAATGAGACAGTTCAAGTCAAATATTACTAACCTCAAGTGGAAGGATGATGTCGTTGTTGTATCTCTTTACTTCTTCACATTCTTCAAGTCTTCATGTAATACTTGTAAGTCTCATATCCTAGTAACTTTCTAGCTAACCTATACGAAGTTGACTCTAGTAAATAACCAAGCGACTCTTTAAATGAGTTTTGATTCACTAAAATATGACAACCAAACTTGACATACAAACGCTTGGTGGGTTCAACCGAGCTATGCTCTAATAAGATTCTTGCATGAATGATAAGGGGTATATATGTTTGTGGATGGGGATGACGAATTCACGGTTTGGGACTTCAAAGAAGACACCTAAGATAACCACACTAGGACATACCCAAATCTACAAACTGTGGAGAACTCACCACAAGGTGCACCAAGAAAGCTGAATTTCATGAATTTATTAACTGAAGGGTACCCAACTGCTGCATTAGTCATACTAGCAGAAGTCAGTCAAAATAAAACCAATCTATTAATCTTGATGAAGATATGTTTGATGCTGGCTAGTTGGTCAAGTCTACAAAAAGAGTTAAGATTTTTGAAGTTGGGGAGAGTAATCAGTTCGAGAACCTCAATATATATGAATTCCTCCCTATTGAGGATCCAGAAGCTCCTGCAATCTTCAACAGTGATGAAGACAATGATTATGGATCAAATGATGATGCAAGTGCTAGAGAAAGAAGAATACAAATTAAAAATAAGAAAATTAATAGGAATGCATGTTTCACTTATATCTTTTTTCTTCCATTATTGACTTGTTAGTTATTCAGTTTCATTATATGGTTGTGATGGTAATCCTGAATGTGCAGATAAAGATATTCATGAAAAAACAACATCATGAAACAAGTTGAAGATAATTCTGGTGAGTACATGAAGGATGAACAAAAAGCAGATCTATTCCATGAATATGAAGTAGTTACTCCAGTTGATCCTAACATAATGGAGGTAAAAACTAGATTCTCAAACAAAAAGTCATATCAAAAACATCTTAGAGAGGTTATTGTGTTATTCATAGGTATCAGTATAAACTGAGTAGTAGTGCTCCCTAGAGAGTTAAGGCTGGTTAGAGGTTTAAAAAAGAATATTTTAGTGAATTATTTGTGTATACTAGCAAGAAGCAGGGTGAGTCAACTTTTGTAATTAGGAAAGCTCATTTGTAAATGATTGGAATTGGAATAGATCTGTTGATCCTCATTTGTAAATGATTTTGTGCTTGATCAGTTAAAGAATAGTGTTAAAACTGTAATACCATCCCCCCATAAAATCAAGGATGACTTCTTGGCTGCAAAGAAATTCAATATACCAAATCAGTGTCCATGGAAGGATATGGATCTAATTAGAGTCAGTTTATGGAACTATAAAGAGAGCTACAATCACGTCGCAACCTTTTGTGTGATGGTTACTAAGAGTAATGAATGTTCTGTTGCTAAGTTCACATTTATTACAAAGGATAACACATTTAAGAGTATGATAATCTCATTTGAGCCTGCAATAAGGGGTTATCATCAAGGTTGAAGAAGAGTTGTAGGTTAGTTGTCTGCCATCTAATACAGTAGATTATGGCGGAGTATTGACGGTTGCAACTGCACTTGGTGTACATAATGTATTAGTTCCTTTGGGAATTATTGTATGCAGGAGTGAAACAAATAAGAATTGGGAAAAAAATTTGGATCATTTGAAGGATGGCATCCTAGCACATCCAGTGAAAGTGGCTTTCGTTTCAGATACGCGGAAGGGTTATTGGAATTTGTTCATAGAATTTTCCCTGGTCATCAACACAAATATTGTTGGAGGTAAATTTCTTAATTCTATAACTTTGTTTATTTTTTTGGTTTTCCCATCATTACTTTATTTACACTGTGTTAAATAAAGATATTTACACAAAAAATTTAAGAAGTATCACAAGGATCATGAATTATATTCATTATTGCAGAATGCAACAAAATCATACAAAATAAGGTGTTTTCGTGTTTGTTATTAAGTTTCACACATACTGAAGTTAAGTTAGTTGTTGGGTTATTCACTAGTTGATAGTTACTATGTTTTGTTTGTTGTGCATGATTATTTGGACAATATTAAGTGAAAGAGAATGATGATGTTGGTGTATATCTTAACAAGGAAGATCCAACTAAGTATATGGTCGAGTCAACTGCTGTGAACATATGAACAATAATTTTTCAGAGTCTTTTAATAATATGATCACTAAGTTGAGGGACCAACCAATAACCATGATCACAATAGTGTATGCTAACTTAGTGATTGGTATGTGATAGGCACATTTTTGTGTCTTATATAATCTCAATTGTATATATTATTAGGGCTCGATTTTATATTTATTATGACTTTTTATGTCCATGTAGGTATTCTTGGAGAAATAAGCTTTTGCGGCGAAATTGGCTAAAAAAATGGTTTTTGCGTCCATGGGAGAAAACTACTATACGGACTCTCACTTTGGATAAGGGGTAACCTAATTACTAAGGGGTGACCCATTTCCAGGCATATGCTAAAGGGAGACCGGAACTGGATAAGGGGAGGTCATCTTCATAATTCAAATACAAGTTTTGGCGGGAAAATGCATGCAGCGAGGAGAAGATTTGGAGATCGAATTTCTACGTGATTTTAGGAGATTCAATGGCTGTATTTGGTACTTATGGACTATACAAGACTCAACAGGTCTGTTACAATCGATTGGACCCAACCAATTGGGCTGTAATGGCTGGGAGAAGTGATCAAAGTCCAAACAGGACACGTACGCTTCTGTTGAGTTTGAAGATTTTGTGAGGAATATTTGGGAGAGTTTCACGCTAGTGATTGTTGTACTTGGTCCTGTTCAAGTCTTGATAAGAGTTTGGTGGCAAGTTTATAGCTAACAAACGCGTACAGGGAGATCACAAGAGAGATATTCTCTCAACAACGAAGAGAAGAAAAAAAAAAGAAAAGTCACGGATTCAGTAGAGATTTTTCGGGATTAGAGGACTATATAAGAGTCGGTTCAAGTCATAACGAGGGTTAGAAAAGTTTGGAGAGAAATAGGAGAGAGTTCAGAGCCGAAACGAGGAAGATACCATTGATTGTTGCTGCTGCTGCTGCTGTTCAAGGAGGAAGACGAAGAACGAAGAACAGACGCTCCTGGAGCGTCGTTCTTCAATAGCACCTACAGCAGCATAACTGTGTCGTTATTTTGCTGCAGTTCAGAAGTATCGTTTACAGGCAGTCTTTTTTTCGAACATTGTAACAGTCACGCTGTAACACTTATACAGCGTTGCAAAAATTCTGTTAAACACCATATCATCAATAAAAACATCTATTTAGCCATGAATTTATCTTGTGAGTGTGTTTTTGGGATGAGGAGCTAAACCCAAACCCAGGGGTGACAGAGGAAGCTATTCTCACAATAATTATGTGGTAATCTCTATTTTATTAATTTATGCAATATTTTTATATGATTGAATGCATTGATAAAAATGATTTAAATGGTTTTTATTAATCAACTGTGTTTTCCCTTGATAATGCATGCTTAGTTTTAAATTCTTGATGCATTATACTTGTGATTAACATTTGATATTTTGGAAAATCTGCTTTTGGCAATATTTAGAATCAACCCAATTATTTAAATTGCATAGTAAAAAAATATTAGATCACATAAGTATTGTTGAATGGTGGAATCTTAACCCCTATTTCTCAATAAAATTTTACGTCAGTTTGCTATTTTCCTAAATTTTATTTAAATCTAGAAATTTTGTTACCTTCACAAGTCTGAAAAGAACCTTTTTACCACTACAACTACAACCAATTTGAAAAAACCATCAAATTTTTGGCGCCGCCGACGCGGACCTATGTTTAGTTAGCATTTTTTTAGATTTTTTTTTTATTTTTTTTTATTTATTTGTTCTACTTTACGTTTCTGGTTTTTTGTCTTTTTCTTTCAGATTCTTGAAGTTGGAGCGAAAGAAATTTTTGCCAAAGTTTTTGGTGGACATTTAAAGACTTGGAGTAAAAGGCAAAGCAAAAGGAGCAAAAAAAAGAAGAATTTTATTTATTTTTTTTGATAAAAAGAGAGAAAAAAAAAGAGAGACATTTTTATTTTTGTAATTTTCTTTTTAGACTTTCTTTTCTTTTGTATTTTTTAATGGACTTTGGACATTAATTTTTGGACATTTTTATTTTTATTTTTATACCCTACAGAAGGGTACCCTTAAATACAAACTGTGTGCAGGGAAGGACGGCGATTACGATATCGTCTCGACCCTCGGGTTCGTACATGACATAGGAGTCGTGGCCCGAGTCGACTTCAACGGTTCATCCCCCGTCTGGTACGGGAGGTAAGTCCAACGAAACACTCGCGAATCTCCTGCAAGCGGGTTACTGTATTCCTTAAGGTGATAATTGTTTGAGGACGAACCAGACTGTTTTTATATTCCTAGTAAAGGGCAAGGCCTGGCCTAAACAAGATAAGGGTTCGGATTTCATCACCGCTCCCTTCTTGCCCGCCTTAGGAAAGCGAAACCTAAAGCGAACCTAATCCTAAAATTTGGACTAGAAAGAGACCTATAGGGTATCGAGCTTAACAGGATAATCATTCGAAAAATATTGGTTACTCTTTTAAGCACACCTCGAAGTTCTTGACGGTTTCTGCGAGTTGAATGCGTGACTGCGCCGCATTGGATCGGTGAGGTTTTGGGTATCAAAGCTCCACTGAGCTTCCCTCGCCTCGATTCAACTTGCTTTAACTCGGATTGATTCCAGAGGGGTTTGCTTAAATTGTAACGAATTCCCTTTCGAAGGATTAGAAGCTGGTCTAGAAACAATCTAAGTGGAGCCATCATGCTTGTTGTTTGCTAGAAATCTTTAGGTTTGCTGTGGTAAAGTCGAGTCAGCCTGCTGTGTGATTGCTAGAACCTTCCTGTTAGGATTTTTATTTCTCTTTGAATTCTTTTTAGTGTATGCCCGATTTTGTTAATAGGGCTTGGAAAAGAGAGCGAGGTAGAGGAAGCGAAAAACTTATAGTTCTCTATTTAAGCAGGGAGCTCGAAGACTCTTCTTTGGAGAGCCCTGTTTTTGGAAACTTCAGTTTTGAGAATTTATCTCTCAGTGATAAAGTACCCTAGTACTCCAGTTGTGCCAACGATGGCAACTTGAAAGATTACATGTTCCCAACTAGGACCAACCGAGCTTCATGCATTAAATTGCCAGCCACTACTACGCTAATTTTGAGATAAAACCTAGTATTTTCAGATGATCCCTATATTCTTAGGAAAAGATGATGAGAACCCTTATTTCCATATTAGGGACTTTGAGGAAATCTGTGGGACAATTAGAATAAAAGACCTTACTGATGAAGTCTTGAAACTTAAGATGTTTCCCTTTTCTTTGAGAGTCAAATCCAAGACCTGGCTGAACAACCTACCATCTGAATCCATTGAAACATGGCAGGAACTTATTGCTGCTTTCTATATGAAGTTCTACCCTAAGCATAAAACTGCAGCTGTTAGGCAGAAAATTAGTGCTAGTGTGCAACAAGAGGGAGAGTCTCTTTATAGGTTTTTAGAGCGATTCAATGATCTCCTATCTCAGTGTCCTCACCATGGATTTGATAATATGAAACTCGTACTGATTATTTATGATGGTTTAGACTATTCAACCAAAGCCATGGTTGAGTCTATGTGCGCTGGTGAGTTCACTAGTAAAAATGTTGATGATGCTTTTACCTTCTTAGGAGCTATCGCTGAAAAATCCCAACAGTGGGAATCTTGTGTTGAACCCCATAAAAGACTCTTGGTCAATAGAAGTAGCACGAATATGGTAGATACGAGTTTTGCGTCAGATGCTAAGTTTGCTGCTTTGTCCAGAAGGTTAGAAGCTTTGGAATTGAATCAGTCTAAACATAGGTCTCTTGTTGAACCTAATGATAGGAATAGAGCCTCTCAAGTCTCTAGTTGTGGAATAGAACCCGATAATTCATTTTGGGAAGGTCAGGTTAGTGAAGAACAAGCCCATGCTGTCTATAACAATGCTAGGTTTGAGAACCGTCAGAAGTTTGACCCATACTCAGAAACCTACAACCCTGGTTGGAGAAACCATCCTAATTTCTCTTGGTCTAAGGGCCAGAGTCAAGGCCAGTCTAGCAATTCTCAGCCTCCCCCAGGTTTTGGTTTAAAGAATTCTTCAGGTCAGACCCAGTTTCAGAACACTTATGAGAAAAAGATCTCTACCTTAGAGGAAGCTATCACTATGTTAGTAAGTAACCATGACATGCTATCAAAGAACCACATGAGCTTTCAACAAGAAACTAGGCAGGAATTGAAGAATACTTCCCAGAGTCTTGCCAAGTTAGAACTTCAAGTAGGACAAATAGCTAAGTTTATAAGTGAGAGAGAAAATGGAAGGTTCCCTAGTCATACTGATCCTAACCCCAAAGGAGAGAAATCGTACAATCATGTGAATGCTGTCACAACCCTGAGGAGTGGAAAGAAAGTTGACAACAAGGTTTACATGCCTGATAGTGAACATGCTATAGTTCACCCTGCTGAGCCAGAAAATGAGGAGACTGATAGAGTCTCCAAAGAGACCAATAAGGGTCCTGATGAGCCCGACTTTGTTCCCAGAGCCCCGTTTCCCCAACTGCTAGTTCCGACTAAGAGGGAGTCCAACTTTAATGATATATTGGAGGTTTTTAAGCAGGTTAATATCAACCTTCCATTATTAGATGCAATTAGGAAGATTCCCTCTTATGCCAAGTTCCTTAAGGACTTGTGTACGCGAAAGCGTAAGCTCAGTGTCCAGAAGAAATCCTTCATAGCTAATCATGTGAGTTCTATTATTCAGAATACCACTACTCCTAAGTATAAAGACCCAGGGTCCCCTACCATTGCTTGTACAATAGGTAAATACCGTGTTGAGAAAGCGTTGCTTGACTTAGGAGCCAGTGTGAACTTACTTCCGTACCATGTGTACCTTAAGCTAGGACTTGGTGAGATGAAACCTACCCAGGTAACACTTCAGTTAGCTGATAGGTCCGTTAAAGTTCCTCGTGGTGTGATCGAGGATGTTCTCATAGAGGTTGACAAGTTTATTTATCCAGTGGATTTTATTATCCTAGATACCCAACCTGTCCCTGACCCAGAGAACCAAATACCAGTGATTTTAGGTCGCCCGTTTTTAGCCACATCTAATGCGATCATAAACTGTCGAAATGGTATTATGAATCTATCCTTTGGTAATATGACTATTGAGTTGAATATTTTTAATGTCAATAAGCTACATTCTGAGCTAGATGACACGTGCATTGAAGAGGTCAACATGATAGGAACCTTAGTTCCGAAGTATGTACCAAACACCGAATCGGAAGATCCATTAGAGAGTTGTCTAGCCTGTTTTAGCATGGATTTCGACGATGATAGCAACATTGAACGAGTAAATG
The DNA here is from genome assembly GCF_003573695.1 of Papaver somniferum. Taxonomy (NCBI): domain Eukaryota; kingdom Viridiplantae; phylum Streptophyta; class Magnoliopsida; order Ranunculales; family Papaveraceae; genus Papaver; species Papaver somniferum. The sequence goes on from NC_039365.1 coordinate 26,290,120, forward strand.
CTCTGTTGGATTCTATTCCTATGTTAGATACCGATAGATGGAAATCTAGGTTTGAACCATTACTAGCTACCGAATCTACCTTAAGCCCTTATTTCGAAGAGCCTAAAGATCCTCCTAAGTTGGACCCCAATTATGCATTTGTAGGCCCATCTGAGATTTTGCCTATAACTTCCGATTTGGATAGTGATCAGGAGAATAGGCCAGAGACCATGCTTCAAGAAAATAAGGAAGTTTTAGAGTGGACCATAGAAGCTATGAAGCAAGTAGAGGATGAACCACCTGATTATAACTTAGAGAAAGCAATTGACCTTTTTCAAGAACCCGATGGTCTAGAAATTAGGAACATTGTGACTAGTCTATGTAGAGGAACCGCAAATTCTAAGTTTGGGGTACAGAACTAGAAGAATCTCTTGAGCATTTTAAGGACTGGGAAGATCCGGAAATCCAAGCAATAATTAAAGGTTTGTCTGAGAGTAGTGAAAACCCTAAGTTTGGGGGTAGTAATGATTCTTGTGATCGTCAAGTATCCCCATTGGAAGTCCCTAACTTGGGACTCAAGCCTAGTGCATCTGAGGTATCGCTTGAGTCTATTCAGACTCCACAACCTGATCCGCCTGATACTGTTCAGGAGGAAATCCATATATTAGAAACCCGTTTTTCGGATGAATCTATTTTTCAACACACTCTTATGAAGCACAACTGGAGGCTCTGGATAGATCCGGTTGTCTTGCAAGAAACCTTAGATGAGGATGTGCTCCTTCTGTTCATTTTTCTGAACCAGTGCAGTTGTCTCATATTGATGTTAACTCTATTTGGTATTATGGACCCACAACTTTTTCGGCTATTGGTATATGACTTTGGAAGGTGAAGATCCTTTTTGAGGTATTTGATGTCTGGCTGAAGACTTTAAACTTAGCACTTCTTGGGAGGTAACCCAATCTCACGCAACACGGTAATATCTTTCCTTATCTCTTTTGCTTCAAATGGTAACAGTTTCTCCTTGTTCATGCTTTTTTTCATCTTTAGAACATTGAGGACAATGTTAGATTTAATTTTGGGGGTATGGGAGAAACTTTTTAGTCGGTTAAAATGTGAGGTGCAGCATGTGCCCTATCTTCTATCCGAATGCCTGGTGCAAAGATTCATGGGAGACGGCTATGTATGATCAGATAGTTCTGACGAGTGAGGTACATTAATTTAAAGAATAAATGCATGCTTAGGGATCAGATGTTGACGGTATTGGTTTTCTCAGACCATCTTTACTACGTTGAAGAAAAAAATGTCCCCAGGTTCACCTTGTATATTTTTGGGTTTGGATGGAAGTGTCTCGACAATCTGAGTTTAATTACCGATTTGGATGATGATTATATTGGTCTAAGTTTTTATTCGAAAATGGTTTTCCCTTTATTCATAAAAATGTATTGTTTTCACATCATTTTTGAGCTCAAGAGCATGTGAAAAAGACGAAATATAAGATGGAGGGTTCAATCATAACAGCAGGGCAATTCGTTTTTGTTTATGTTTTTTTTCTTCTTCTCAGATCTAGATACAGTAGGCCGGTTACATGACTAACAAGTTCTTTAGAGATATCTCTCATTGCCGAAGCTGCAGAGTGGCCCTAAGATCTTTGGAGATATCTCTCGTTGCCAAAGCTGCACATACGTGTTATTAAGCAAAGTACAGTACTACTTGTTGGGCTTCAATTATAGAGATGCTTTAACTGGACCTAACTATTACTATGGTCCTATCTTATGGATGGATAATAGCCTACCAAGTCCTAAAAAGAATAACATATACCACCTAAACCTTTTCTTTTTTTTCTTTTTGTCTAAGTGATTTTTTTTCCAACTCTTTTTAGGGCTATTTTGCGTTTCCTCCCCAAATAGATTCAAATTAGTGTTTCCTCCTCTCGTCAAGTATTCCGTCCATTTTCCAGTTAGCTGAGTCAGTAACAGGGTACACGTGGCAGAAATAAAAAATCTTTTTGACAAATTGTCCAAAATAACCTCATCTTTTTTGTTCACATTAAAGTTTCACTAAAGTGTGATTCCTGAATAAAAAAAATGAATAATGAATAATCCTTGGTTCTTATTAGCACCTCATTCGATTTTCATATCGAAGAATTGAAGTTATACTAGGTCGCGACATCCTGCGAGAAACGAATCTGATTTATTAGTTCACCAAGTGGTGGAAAAGCGGCTTTGAAATTCTGCAGAATAATCAAAATAGGAACAAGATGAGAAATTAGCAAAGATTGATAATGAGAAAAAATATAGATCAATTGAAATGGAACGAAACTGGTAATTTCTTTGCTTCTTTATTTATGAGATTAATATCCAAATTGGGTTTATCTCAAAATCTAAGTTTCTAATCGTTTCTTTGTGAAATCTAATCGGAGAAAAGGGATGGTTTGATGTTGTTCCGGGTGTACTGATTGAGAAGATGGTGAATAAATTAGAAATTACAAGATGGGTTAGTTATGGATCTGAATTGAAGTTAAGAAATGGTGTTATTGGAGTTGAGCTACAAGAATGGGAGCTTTTCTCGATTTATAATTAAAGCCGTGAATGAATGAAGAGAGATATTGCTACTATGGAGGTGGTACGTATGATCTCTATACCTTGGTAACTATTATTATAGAGGCGAAATTCAGAATAATAATATACAAAAACTTAGAAAACAGAACACGAAGTAGTGACTCGAAGAAATATATCTTCTCTAGATTATGAACAAGAAAACAATTTATAATTCTCTCTTTGTTACACTCACAATCTCTCTAAATAATAGCTAACCCTAAACTGTTTGCTCAGCTTAATACAAGTGTTTGTATATAAGCTTTTCTCTAGGTCTGTGTAGTAACTCCCCATTTATATACTTTCATCGTACTCAGCTGACAAGGTCTTCTATTAGGAATCTATTTCCTAAACTAAGAGTGTTGCCTAAACCAAAACTCTTCCTAACTAGGAATTCTGCCAAATAAGGTTTCCTCCCTAATTTAGGATTCTTCCCTCAACTTAGCTTGAGGTTTACTAAGTTCTTAAGAGGAGTAGGGATACATGATAGACGCATTTATGTGTCTATTTTGATCTCAATTATGTGTATTGTTAGTGCTCGCTTTTATACTTATTTGATTATTTTATGTTTTTGTAGGTGTTTTTGGAGAAATAAGCTTTTGCGCGAAAATTGGCTCAAAAAAATGGTATTTGCGCTCGTGGGAGGAAATCACTAAAGACACCCCTTATTTGGATAAGGGGCACTCAATTACTAAGGGGAACCTACTTGTTATTTACACCCAGGACACCCTAAGTGTTAAAAGCACCCAGCAGCAGGATAAGGGGCGTCATCTTCTACATTTGAATTTTTGCTTTTTGGCGGGAAACTCGTTGCAGCATCGTGTTGGAGCAAGACAGTGCGATAGATATTCACGGGAATGGATAAACTTGGATTGATAATGAGTATTGGCGACAAACCAGCGATGGTAAGAGAGTTTGTATTAGCACAGAAGACGTGTGAGAAGATTAACAGTCGTTCTCAAAGAAAACAGAGAAGGGATATATTCTCGGGTTTATTGGCTTTGCTTTTGGAAAGTACGTGGAAACATTGTCGAGTATGTTGATGATTTGGGAAGATACGTGAATGATTGAGAGAGTATATGGACGCATAGGATCATATCCTATATTTACTAATGAGAGTTTTAATCAAAACAGGGAAGAAAAGCCGTGACCTTTTTGGAAAAGAAAACTAGAGATTTAATTGGTATTTTTGGTTGCTGTGTATATGAATAGTATGCGGGGACGGAAACAGGGAGGGAACGAAACCTTAGGAGAAGTTTAGAACACCATAGAGCTCCAGAGATCGAGTTGCAGGAAATCGTTTCTGCTGGTGCATAAGGAAGAACACGAAGAACAAAAGGCCATTGAAGACAGTCGTTTCTGGGGTCTTAAAATCAGCGACAAAGCAATAGTATTTACAACAGTTTTCTGTAACAGCTTTTTTGTAACTCCGATACACTGTTGCAAACAGTCTGTGTTATTACTTTTCACTCTTTTAATCATCTTTTGAGCAAAAAACACATATTTTAAGACCATGATTAATATGAGGAGCTAAACCCCATTGCTGTGGCGATAGAGGGAGCTATTTTTCCAACAAGAAGTGGTATATTCTATTTTATCTTTTTATTTGCAATAATTATATGATTATTTGCCTTGAACTATTATTGAATATGATTTTTATTTGAGTGATTGTGATCTATTTTGATGGAGTATGCTTAGTTTTAAGACTTTTGATGCTTCATACTTGGTATTTACAATTACTACTTTTGAAAATCTACTTGTTGCAATATTTTAGAATCAAATTAAACGAGAAAATTGCATAAATATAAGTATTGGTTTAATCACTTTGAACTTGGAAAATAGTGGAATCTTAGCCTCAGTGTTTCTTTTAATATTGATATCATCTTTGTTTGAGTTTGCTATAATTTTTATTGTGTTTTCTATTTTAGTTTTGAATTTAAGTCTAAAAAATCCTTCACAAGTCTGAGAAATGACACTCTTTTTACTACTATATACAAATTACATCAATTTTTGGCGCCGCCGACGCTGACTTCTTTTTAGGGTTTTAGATTTATTTAATTTTTATTTTTGTTCTTTTTTATGTTTTTGGGTCTTTATCTTGTGTCTACAGGTTCTGGATCATAAAGAAAATTGAGCCAAAGAGTTTGGTGATTTCACAAAGACTTGGAACTAAAGATTAAAGCAAAAAGAACAGAAAAGAAGATAATTTTATTTTAGAAAATTTTAGTTTAGGGTTTGTTTATTTCTTTTAGGAAAAAAAAACTGTATTAGGGTTTATTATTTTTGTAATTTTTCTTTTCTTTTTGGACTTTATTTTTTTATTACCCTACGGAAGGGTAGTTTAAATATAAACTGTTTGCAGAGAAGGAGGACAATTACGATATTGTCTCTGCACCTTGGGTTCGTACACTTGACATCAGAGTCAGTGGCCCGAGTCGACTACAACCGATTCATCCCCCGTATGGAACGGGAGATAAGATTCTAAACACTCGTGAATCCCCTGTCAGCGATTTACTGGACTCCTTCGTATGCATATATGTTGAGGACTGAATACAGACATTTATTTTTCTAGTAAAGGGCAAGGTCTGGCCATACAAGATAAGGGTTCAGATTTCATCACCGTTCTCTTCTTGCCCTCTTTAGGAACACGTAACCTACGCGAATGTAAGCCTAAAATTTTGACTATAACTAGACCGATAGGGTAACGAGCTTAACAGGAAAGTCATTCGAAAAATATTGGTTACTCTTTTAAGCATACTTCGAAGTTCTTGACGGTTTCTGTAAGTTGAATGCGTGACTGCGCCGCCTTGTAATACCGGTGAGGCCTTGGGTATCAAAGCTCCACCGAGCTTCCCTCGCCTCTATTCAACTTACGTTAACTCGGATTGATTCCAGAGGGGTTTGCCTAAATTGTAACGAATTCCCGTTCGAAGGATTAGAAGCTGGTCTAGAAACAATCTAAGTGGAGCCATCATGCTTTTTGTTTGCTAGAAATCAATAGGTTTGATTTGGTTGAGTCGGCCTTGATTTGTGTTTGCTTACCCTTCCAATTTAGAAAATTCTATTGTATGCCTGAACGTAAAAGAGACGCACTAGGTAGATTTGTTAAAGAGAAACCTAGTAGTTCGAAGCATCTCGATTGCCTTAATCTAGAAAGTCCGACTTTTGAAGAGTCTGTTTTTGAACGTCCTTTGACTGAGGAGAGAATCCTTGTTGCTCCGATAGCGCCATAAATGGCAACTTTGAAAGCTTTGTTGAATCCAACTAGGACTACTCGTCCTTCGTGTATTAAGTTAGCTGAAACGGAGGCACCCTATGAACTGAAACCTGGGACCTTACAGATGCTCCCAATCTTTTTAGGGAAAGAAAAAGAAAACCCTTATTACCATGTTAGGGATTTTGAGGAAATTTGTAGTACTATAAGAATTAGAGGCTTAGATGATGATGCTTTGAAACTTAGGTTATTCCCATTTTCCCTGAAAGATAAGGCCAAGTCGTGGTTGTATAGTTTGGACTCCGAGTCAATTGAGACATATGAACAACTTACATCTGCCTTTTTCAATAAGTTTTTCCCTAGGCACAAAACATCGTCTATTAGGACGCAAATATGCACATTTTCACAACAAGAGGGAGAATCTTTACATAGGTATTTGGAAAGGTTCAATGATTTATTATCCCAGTGTCCTCATCATGGTTTAGAAAAGGTTAGGCTAGTTCAGATCCTTTATGAGGGTTTAGATTATTCCACAACGACCATGGTTGATTCTCTATGCACTGGTGGATTTGAAAACCAAACTGTTGATGCGGCGATGGAATTTTTTAATGAAATTTCCGAAAAAACCCGGCAATGGGAAAATAGTAGGGCATCCCAGAAAACAATTCTTTAAGTAGAGGAAACATTAATATGGTATAAGGAGGTTATGAATCAGATGCCAAAATTGTTGCTATAGCAAAAAGGTTAGAAGCCTTAGAAGTGGGCCAGACTAGTGGTAGAGTGGAGCCTTTTTGGGAAGGACAGAATATTGAAGAGCTGGCCAATTCTCTTTATAATAACACTAGATTTTATAACCGTCAAAAGATTGACCCATATTCAGAAACCTATAATCCTGGTTGGAGAAACCATCCGAACCTTTCATGGTCTAAGGGCCAGAGTCAAGGTCAGTTTAATAATTCTAATGCTCCCCCAGGTTTTGCCTATACTAAGTTTATTTATCCAGTGGATTTCGTGGTCCTAGATACCCAACTTGTCCCTGACCCAAAGAACCAGATACCTGTGATTTTAGGTCGCCCATTTTTATCTACGTCTAATGCGATCATTAACTGTTGAAATGGTGTGATGAGTTTATCTTTTGGTAATATGACTATGGAGATGAACATATTTAATGTCAATAAGCAATCTCATGAGCTAGATGACACATGTGTTGAATAGGTGAACATGATAGAAGCCTTAGTTCAGGAGTCATTACCAAACATTTTGTCTGAAGACCCATTAGAAAGTTGTCTATCCCATTTTGGTTTAGATTTTGACGACGATAGCACTATTGAACAGGTGAATGCTCTACTATATTCTACCCCTGTGTTATACACTGATAGATGGAAAGCTAGGTTCGAACCGTTACCAGTTTCTGAGACTACCCTAATTTCTTCTTTAGAAGAACCCCCAAAGTTGGACCTTAAACCACCACCCGATACTCTAAAGTATGTGTTTTTAGGCCCATCTGAGACTTTACCTGTGATTGTAGCTTCCGATTTGGATAGTGATCAGGAAAGTAGGCTAGTAAATGTACTTCAAGACAATAAGGAAGCTTTAGGGTGGACTATAGCAGACATTAAGGGTATAAGTCCTACTGTGTGTATGCATCAGATTCATTTAGAGGAAGACTCCAAACCTTCTAGGGAGATGCAACATCGACTGAACCCTAACATGAAAGAGGTAGTTCGAAAAGAGGTGCTTAAGTTGTTAGATGCGTGTATTATTTACCCAATTTCAGATAGTAAGTGGGTCATCCCTGTTCAAGTTGTCCCCAAGAAATCAGGTATCACTGTAGTCCAGAATGATAATAATGAATTGATCCCAACCCGAGTGACCACGTGATGGCGTGTGTGTATTGACTATAGGAAATTGAACAAGGTCACAAGGAAGGATCACTTTCCCCTTCCTTTTATCGACCAAATGCTAGAGCGATTAGCTGGACATAGTCATTATTGCTTCTTAGATGGATACTCCGGTTATAATCAGATCTTTATTGCCCCAGAAGACCAAGAGAAAACCACTTTTACCTGTCCCTTTGGTACCTTTGCGTATACACGCATGCCTTTCGGGCTATGTAATGCCCCTGCAACTTTTCAGTGTTGTATGATGAACATATTTTCTGATATGGTAGAACGGTTCTTAGAGGTCTTTATGGATGATTTTTCAGTGTTTGGTTCATATTTCGATAAGTGCTTGCATCATTTGACATTAGTGTTGACTAGGTGTAAGGAAAAAAATTTAGTGCTTAATTGGGAAAAATGCCATTTCATGGTTAAATCAGGAATTGTGTTAGGGCACATCGTCTCTTCAAAGGGTATAGAGGTATACAAAGCCAAAGTTGACCTTATTAAGACTTTACAGGTCCCAAAAACCGTAAAAGATATTAGGTCATTCCTAGGGCATGCAGATTTTTACAGTCGATTCATTAAGGATTTTAGCTTGATTTCTAGACCTCTTTGCAATTTGCTTGCAAAAGATGTTAAGTTTGTCTTTGATGATGCTTGTTTAGAGGCTTTTGAGAAGCTTAAAACTTTACTCACTACTGCCCCGATAGACCAGGCACCTAACTAGAACCTACCCTCTGAGATTATGTGTGATTCTTCAGATTATGCTATAAGCGTCGTTTTAGAACAACGAGAAAACAAACTACTTCATGTGATTTATTATTCTAGCAAAACTCTGGATGATGCCAAAAGGAACTACAGAACTACCGAGAAGGAACTTTTAGCCATCGTGTTTTCCTTGGATAAGTTTAGGTCCTACCTATTAGGTTCTAAGATCATAATCTATACAGATCATGTTGCTTTGAAATACCTTTTATCTAAGAAGGATACCAAACCTAGATTGATTATATGGATCCTATTGTTACATGAATTTTCCCCAGACATTAGAGAGAAAAAGGGTGCAGAAAATGTAGTAGCAGACCACTTGTCTAGGCTAGTTGTTAGTTCCCCTAGTGATTCCCTTCCTATAAGGGATAGCTTTCCTGATGAACAATTGTTCTCTGTTTCCCAATCACCTTGGTATGCAAATATAGTGAATTATCTTGTTACTGGTCGAACCCCTCAACATTGGGGTAAGCATGATCGTTCTAGGTTTTTAGCCGAGGTTAAGCATTTCTTTTGGGACGATCCTTATCTGTTTAAGTATTGTTCGGACCAGATTATTAGGAGATGTGTATCTGAGAGTGACCAGTCTAGTATTATCTCCTTTTGTCATGAACATGCATGTGGGGGTCATTTTAGTGCTAAGAAGACTGCTGCTAAGATTTTGCAGTATGGATTTTACTGTCCTTCGTTGTTTAAAGATTCCCATAGTCATTGTGTTCCTTGTGAGCATTTCCAGAAGTTAGGAACCATTTCCAGTAGAAATATGATGCCTTTAAACCCTATTTTAGTGATTGAGGTCTTTGATGTGTGGGGCATTGATTTTATGGGTCCATTTCCTATTTCGTTTGGTTATCTTTATATACTTGTCGCTGTAGACTATGTGTCTAAGTGGGTTGAGGCGGTTCCGTGTAAAACGAATGACCACAGGGTCGTAGTCCAGTTTTTGCAAGAGAATATACTTACACGTTTTGGTACGCCGCGAGCTATAATTAGTGATGGAGGTTCACACTTTTGTAATAGACTGTTTGCTCTTTTAATGAAACAATACGGTATTACCCATAAAGTAGCAACCCCATATCACCCTCAGACTAGTGGTCAGGTAGAGGTTTCCAATAGGGAAATTAAACGTATTCTAGAGAAAACAGTTAATCCAAATAGGAAAGACTGGTCGTCGAGGCTTAATGATGCCTTATGGGATTACCGTACTGCGTTTAAGACACCCATTGGAATGTCACCTTATCGTTTAGTGTTTGGAAAGGCATGTCACCTTCCTGTTGAGTTAGAGCATCGAGCCTATTGGGATATTAAGAACTTAAACTTTTCACTTGACAAGGCAGGAGCTCAAAGAAAGCTCCAGCTCAATGAGTTGGACGAGATTCGTAGAGATGCATACGATAGTGCTAAGGAGTATAAGAACCAAATGAAACTTGTGCATGATAGGAATATTTTATGAAAGTCATTTTCTCCAGGTCAAAAAGTTCTTCTGTATGACACTCGTTTGCATCTATTCCCAGGGAAGTTGCGCTCTCGGTGGACCGGTCCTTTTGTGGTACGTACTGTTTTTCCTCATGGCGTTGTTGAGATTGAGACACCAGATGGTAGTAGTTCTTCGAAGGTTAACGGTCAGCGATTGAAGCCCTTTTTAGAGCCTTTTCCTACAGGTGATGTTGAGGAGGTCCCTCTGGAGGACCCTGTTTACCTTGATTGACCATCGAGGCGATTTTGTATGTTGTATAATATTTTTGTAGGTTTTTGGTTACACTTCACCCAGGTACTATCTTTCCGACTTCTCTCTTTACTATTTACTCATGTTACTTATATTTTTGGTAATGTTCTTTAGAAACATTGAGGACAATGTTAGATTTAAGTTTGGGGGTGGGGTAGAACTTTTTGTTACCTTTTCGTTGCAATAAATAAACTCCAGAGCCTAGAAATTTATTCCTATTAAGGATGGCACTAACCAATCTAAGTGGATGGAAGCATTTTGGTTGTAGGAGTTGAGGAACCAATCTGACTAGATGGAAACATCTAAAGAGTCTATTCATAAAAGCACAAAGCTCAGGTGTTAGAAATAATATGATAGTTTCACCATATCTCGTTGAGTCCTTTTCACTTCTGTTTTTATTTTGTTTTTAAACTATGTTTCTCTAAGTGATTAGGTGGGGCTCACGATTCAAGTTGTTACCAATGCTAGGGTGAATTAGAGTGATAGAGACACACACACACAAAAAAAAAAGAAAAAAAAAAGAAAGAAATTGAGACCAGACCATCAGACCAACTGGAATAAATTCAATAAAGTCGACCACTGGTACCCTTGTATATGCCAGTGTGTTAACCTAGAGTTAGGATTATCAGTCACTGGTTCCCTTGTATATGCCGGTGTGTTGATATTAGTCAGAATAGTATCTCAGTCCATTAGGATAGGTTCATTTTGGCGGAGGCCTTCAGACAGATATGAGAAACACCGTTCACCTAGTAAACATGAAAACCATCTATGTTTTTCTATATCCATCTTCTTGATCTATCCATGTGATTAGTTTTGACTCCGGATATTGATGTCCATAGTGCGACTATCTGAGTAGAGCTCTGTCACTTAAATATGAATTTTAGTATGCTTGAGTGCAAACTCGTGTACAACAATTGGAATTTCGCATCAGGGTACTTCCTCCTGTAGTCAATAAGTATGCCAACCAAGGAGATTCCTTAGTGCTTTCCAAGGTTCTGCGTAAATGGCTAAGGTATGGAGTAAAGGTTTTGTGGGTATATCTCTTGTAAGCCCTCCCGAGACTATAACTCGGCCACTAGGGCCACCTAGGGGTTGAAAGGCTTGTTGCATACGCTAAATGCAACCCATTATGCCTGCGACAGTGAGTTAGGATTTTTATTTTATTTTATTTTTGCTCGAGGACTAGCAAATAATAAGTTTGGGGGTATTTGATAGACGAATTTATGTGTCTATTTTGATCTCAATTATGTGTATTGTTAGTGCTCTCTTTTATACTTATTTGATTAGTTTATGTTTTTGGAGAAATAAGCTTTTGCGCGAAAATTGGCTCAAAAAAGTGGTATTTGCGCTCGTGGGAGGAAATCACTAAAGACACCCCTTATTTGGATAAGGGGCACTCAATACTAAGGGTCACCTACTTGTTATTTACACCCAGGACACCCTAAGTGTTAAAAGCACCCAGTAGCAGGATAAGGGGCGTCATCTTCTACATTTGAATTTTTGCTTTTTGGCGGGAAACTCGTTGGAGCATCGTGTTGGAGCAAGACAGTGCGATAGATATTCACGGGAATGGATAAACTTGGATTGATAATGAGTATTTTCGACAAACCAGCGATGGTAAGAGAGTTTGTATTAGCACAGAAGACGTGTGATAAGATTAACATTCGTTCTCAAAGAAAACCGAGAAGGGATATATTCTCGGGTTTATTGGCTTTTCTTTTGGAAAGTACGTGGAAACATTGTCGAGTATGTTGATGATTTGGGAAGACACGTGAATGATTGAGAGAGTATATGGACGCATAGGATCATATCCTATATTTACGAATGAGAATTTAATCAAAACAGGGAAGAAAAGCCGTGACCTTTTTGGAAAAGAAAACAAGAGATTTAATCGGTATTTTTGGTTGCTGTGTATATAAATAGGATGCTGGGAACGAAACAGGGAGGGGACGAAACCTTAGGAGAAGTTTAGAACACCACAGAGCTCCAGAGATCGAGTTGCAGGAAATCGTTTCTGCTGGTGCACAAGGAAGAACACTAAGAACAAAAGGCCATTGAAGACAGTCGTTTCTGGGGTCTTAAAATCAGCGACAAAGCAACAGTATTTATACAATTTTCTGTAACAGTTCCATTGTAACAGCTATTTTATAACTCCGATACACTGTTGCAAACAGTCCGTGTTATTACTTTTCACTCTTTTAATCATCTTTTGAGCAACAAACACATATTTTGAGACCATGATTAATATGAGGAGCTAAACCCCATTGCTGAGGCGATAGAGGAAGCTATTTTTCCAACAAAAAGTGGTATATTCTATTTTATCTTTTTATTTATAATAATTATATGATTATTTGCCTTGAACTATTATTGAATATGATTTTTATTTGAGTGATTGTGATCTATTTTGATGGAGTATGCTTAGTTTTAAGACTTTTGATGCTTCATACTTGGTATTTACAATTACTACTTTTGAAAATCTACTTGTTGCAATATTTTAGAATCAAATTAAACGAGAAAATTGCATAAATATAAGTATTGGTTTAATCACTTTGAACTTGGAAAATAGTGGAATCTTAGCCTCAGTGTTTCTTTTAATATTGATATCATCTTTGTTTGAGTTTTCTATAATTTTTATTGTGTTTTTTATTTTAGTTTTGAATTTAAGTCTAAAAAATCCTTCACAAGTCGGAGAAACGACACTCTTTTTACCACTATCTACAAATTACATCAATACACATGTATCATGGGTCCCCCTTTTAAGAACTTGAACTCCCGTGAAAGTTAAAAATGAAGGTTAGGGAACTCAATAGTCCCTTTTTCCTTGTTAAACCACTTAGTCTTGATGGGAAGTTGACCTTTACATCAAATTAGAAAAGCTTCTTTCCTTCCTTGTCATGTTTTGGTCACTCTACGCTCCAATATCCAGTCTTCCTTGAGTGGTTCCTCTCTATCAAACCATAAGTCTTCTACTCGTGGTAAGATCATAGCGTCGTCGTTATTATCATCTAGTAATGGTGTTTCAAACAACTTGAAGTATTCGGCATTTATAACCGAGTATATTCCTGGATAAGGTGGTAAATCCAGACGAAAGGCATTGTCACCAATCTGATCGAGAATACGAAAAGGTCCATATCTCAATGGATTCACCTTCTTACCTTCCCCCTTCATTCATTCCTTACCTAATTTTAACCATACCAAGTCACCAATACCGAAATTACAAGGCACGGGATGCTTGTCATGTTTTTCTTTGTATTTGTCTTGTGACTTCTTTAATTGTGCTTCAACATTCGCATGTATCTGAGATATCTTTTCCAAGAACTTATGTGTATTTTGTCGTTCACTTCCTTCCTTTCCTCCCATGGAGGTGTAATTAGAAAATACTAGATCGAAAGGGCTAGGTGGTAAGTAACCATAGCACGTCTCCAAAGGAGATTTCCTCGAAGAACTGTGAACTTCTATATTGAAAGCAAATTGTAGATACGGTAAACTCTCATCCCAAGTTTTAGGATGATTGGAATTATATCCACTTAACATATGAACCATGGTCCTGTTGACCACTTCCGTCTGTTCGCCTGTCTGCGGATGAAAAGATGTACTCTCCTTCAACCTAGTGTCCATCATCTTCCATAAAGAATTTAAAAAGTGACTAAGGAATCGACTATCCCTATCAGAAATAATAGAAGTAGGTAAACCAAAATGCTTCCACACATTCTTAAAGAAGAGCTTTCTGCACCAACTCCCGTTACCGTCTTTGTACATCGAATTAATGCAATCATGTTGCTGAATCGTTCGAACACAACGAACAAGTAATCATAACTAGACTTGTTCTTTGGTAACCCACCAAGTGGTAACCCACCAAGAAAATCCATAGAAATACTCTCCCAAGGCCTTGATGGTATTGGTAATGGTATATATAACCCACATTTCCTGTTGGAAGGTTTAGATGTGCTGCACAACTTACACCCTCTAACCAACTTAGCCACATCATCTTGCATCTTTGGCCAAAAGACATAACGACGAAGGTTAAGAAGAGTTTTATTCATTCCAAAGTGTCCAGCAACTCGGGATGTGTGTGATTCTCTCAACCATTGTAAATGATCTTCATCTTCTGGAATGCAAAGTAACTGACCCTTGTATAACAATCCATCCCGGAGTTCAAACTCGCGTTTCAAACCACTCTTTACACCTTATAACACCTTCTTGAAGTCTTTGCTAGATGCGTATGACTCTGCATACTCTTGAGGAACAATCGACTGAATTCTCATGGATACCATTAATTCTCGGACACTTGTTTGTTACTCTCTTCTTGTACTTAATGAGAATGTTAAAAGTCATCAAGGAAGAAATCCACTTCATGTATCGGGATTGTTGTAGTTTCGTCTGTGCGTGTAAATACTCCAATTGTTTGTGATCTGAATGTACCAGTACTTCTTTACCTAAGAGATGCACTCGCCAATGCTTGATACATTGATATGAAGCATAAAATTATTTGTCATAAGGTGCGTAGTTCTTAATAGCACCTGAAAAAAATTCTTAATGGTACTCTACTGGTTTATCATCTTGCAACAACACTCCTCCCATTTCGCAGTTAAAATCCTCGTTCTAAACTTCAAAAGTACGTAATAAGTTAGGCAATGCTAACACCAGTGCTTCTGAAATCTTCCTTTTTAGTAACTAAAAAGCGTCTTCATGGGTTTGCTGCCATTCAAACTTTGCCTTAGCTCCCTTAAAACCATATAATGGTCCTGCAATAGTCGAAAAATGTCGGATAAGCTTACGCAAGTATGTGCAAGCCCCTAAGAAACTCCTGATTTCAGTTACGGTACTAGGTCTAGGCCACTTGGTGATCACATCAACCTTACTTGGATCAATATTAAGTTGTCCACCACCAACAGTCCGAGATACACCAACTCCTCCTTTCCAAACTCATACTTCTTTCCATTCAATTTGATCTGGCCTTCATGTAACACTTTAAACACCTTCTCAACGTGAACGCGATGTTCTTCCCAAGTTCTGTTGTATATTAAGATATCATCCAAGTAAACAATCACAAAATCTTATATAAAAGGTCGTAACAAATCATTCATCAAACGCATAAACGTTGTTGGACAATGTCACAAACCAAAAGGCATCAACAACCATTATAACAAGCCTTGTTTGGTTTTGAAAGTAGTCTTCCTCGTATCATCTTCTCGGACTCTCACTTGGTGGTATCCGTATTTGAAATCTAACTTCGTAAAGATACGAGCTTTTTCAAACTGATCCATCATGTTGTCTATCCTTGGTAGAGGGTAACGACTCTTGATAGTGATCTTGTTCAATGCTCTATATTCAATACACATACGCCAGCCTCCATCTTTCTTGGGTACCAACAACACCGCTGATCCACAAGGTGAAACACTTGGCACTATCATTCCTAATTATAGAAGTTCCTGGACTTGTTTATTGATCTCATTGGATTCCTCTATGGTTGTGCGATAAAGACCTACATTAGGTAGAGAATTCTCCCCGGTCAACATGATCTCATGATCCACACTCCTCTTTGGCGGTAAACCCATGACATCTGAAAACAAATCCTTATATTTCATCTTCAACCTTTCTAGGTCGCCTTATTTTTGTGTATTTAAGGTTGCGAAACAAACTTTACTCGACTTCTCTTCAAGAGAACGGATCATAGGGAGAAAGAACTTTGTGCTAGCATTCACCAACCGCTTAGCCTGGGTGGCTGTGATCAAGCTTGCTCCTTCAAGAGGAGAATCTATAGCCCGAATCACAAAACTTTCTTCATCTTTGGTAAAAGTGTAATTTTGTTCCCTCCTATGTAGATTTGTATCTCTATCCCATAGGTGATGACTACCTAGTACGACCTGACAAACATCCAAAGGAAGTACATCACATGTAACTTCGTCAATGTATGACTCATCTATAGCAAATTTGAACGTGCAGTGCTGTATAACTTGTAATCCCCATTCCTTTTGAAGCCATCCTAAAGGGTATAGTTTTGGATGTTTGAAAGTTTTCAATCCTAACTTATGCACCAAATAGTTTGAGAGTAAGTTCTTCTGACTTCCCGAGTCAATAACAACATCAACTAATAATGTTTTAACTTGCATCTTCACTGTGAAGAGTCGCTGATAGACACATTTTTGTGTTTAATTTGATCTCAATACTATATATTGTTGGCACTCGAGTTTGTACTAATTTTGGTGTTTTATGTGTTTGTAGGCACCTTTGGAAAATAAACATTTTTTGGAAAATTCGGCTCGAAAAGTTGGTAAAGCCCCGGAGGACACGTGTTATTCGGACTCTCACCGTTGGATAAGGGGCACCTCAATTACTAAGGGGCACCCCAGGTCACCCCAAAAGGCATCTTCTATTCGCACCCCAGTACATGATTAGGGGGAGGTCATCTTCTCCATTTGAATTTTGTTTTTGGCGGGAAAATGGAGAACACTTCTGCAGATTTTTGATCGAATTGTTGAACGTGTTCTAGGGAGATTCAATGGATGATTTTTGGTAGATAGTTGTGATATGGCCTATTAAACACATTGTGGGTGTTTGGTTCGACCAGAATTGGCTAGAATCAGTTAAACAATTCACGGGTTGAAAACAGGGCAGTTCGTGTATATCACGGGTTTCACGTGATTTGGAGAAGATTCAACGTGTTTTGTGCGTGCATCGAAGACCCTCACAGCCTGTTGGAGCGTGAAGGAGTTAAATATGGTAATTTGGAGGCTTGAAAACGCGTGAGAAGATGAAACAGGAAAGAAAATATTCCCAGAAATATTTTCTTTACTGCCGAGTTAAAGAGAATTATATGGAGTGAATGAGCGAGATTCGATGGGTCTGTTGGCTATAAATAAGTTGTTGGGGTTGAGTAGAAAGGGTGTCGAGAGTCTGGGGGGCTGAGGAGAGCCAGAGAAGAAGAAATTCGAGTTTTCCCAAACTCGGTTTCTGCTGCTGCTGCTGCTGATGAACATGAAGAACACGAAGAACGGACGTGCACCAGCAGTCGTTTTTCTACAGTAATAACGACTCACACCTGTGGGTCGTACATCAGGCAGACTTATTTGATACAGCGTTTGCAACACAGTTGGAGCAGTCTTATTTTGTCACTGAGGGTCGTAGTTCTCTGGTTTGTAACAAATATAATTGTTACAAACCCGGTTTTATTGTATTTCTCATATTCTCATCATTTTAAACCATTTTTGAGCATCAATGAAATTCTTTAAGAGGTTTTCCAACATGATGAGCGGCTAATTCTCTCGTAACCAAGGCAATGGATGAAGCTATTCACACATGAACAATGGGTAACTATTTCATTTTCTCTAATATTTAATTATAATTCACTCAATCACTGCTTTTGCAGAGTTCTTAAAAGTTTACATAATTTTCTTCATTAGTTTTGATTCAATTAGATAGGTTATGCTTTGGTTAGATAATCTATGCTTAAGGGATACAACTAATTTTTGAGAATATGTTTGATTATTTGTGGATTAAGAAATAAAGGATTAAAAGCATAATTAGAGTTATGAAATATTTGACATCATTCATGTGTAATAATGTATTCTAGTGTCTTGGTTACCTCTCGCCCACTTTGTTAATATTTTTGTATTTAATTTTATTAAATCTTTAAATTTAATCTTCACAAGTCCGAGAGTTTGAACCTCATTACTACAACATCATCAAAAACATTAAATCAGTCGCTCCCTAAGATTATATTTTGAAGGTCTTTATTTCGCCCCTGTCATAAGAGAGAGCTTTGAATTGGGTTCAGTTAGTCCGTCTTTTGGAGTTTGAGCGACTAGTGCTGCTTTCTTGGCTTCTTTCCTCTGCAACCTTTTGGGTTTTAGATGAGGGTTCTTTACCCAACACTTGTCGATAACGTGACATTTTTGCTTGCAATTGGTACACGTCAAACCTTCCTTGTCACTATACTTCCCTTCTTCTTTGCCCCTTTCTTATCCTTTCACAGTGGTACCCCCATATTTTCCCTTAGTAGTTCCCTTTGATTTAGATTTCTTAAGCCTGCCTTCAATGGCATTAGCTTTTATACTTGCTTCAGCAATATTATCAACTGAAAACATCTTCAACTCTTTCTATATATACTCATGGAACCCGGAAATATATTTCATATAGATAGCATGATCTTCCAAGTCTAAATCCAAAACCATAGATTGATTCTAAAATTCTGAAGTATATTCTTGCACGCTTTGGTTGTATGACTTCTTCGAATTGTACCACTTGAACCATCTCTCCTCAAGGTACCCAACCGGATAAAACTATATCCTTACAACTGCCTTGAATCTTTTCCTCGACAATACTCCCTTACTTAGTCTTTGATAAGCTTTCCACCAGGTTAGAGCATACTTTTGTAGCTTCAATGCCGCGAAAGCAATCTTTTCATTTGAACCATATTCAAAGAAAGAAAAATACGTCTCTAGATGTTCAATCCAATCATCCAACTTTTCTACATCGACACTCCCATCGTAAAGTGGAATATCAACACGAGAAAATTTTTTTTCAGATTCTTACCATGAAATTTAGTTGATGTAGGAATTTTAAGAAACTTGCTTTTCTTCTTTTATTCATCCTCATTTTCTTCTTATTCCTCTTCTTCGTCCTCTTCTTCTGAAACTTCATGTGAAGGTGTAATCTTTTTCTTCGTCTTCGTCTTAGGTGTATGAGAACGAATACATTCAGTCAATTCTTCAAGGGTGGCTCGAATCGACTTCATGTATGTTTTTAGCGTAGCCGCCTTTTCTTCCATAGTTTGCGGTTCTCTTTGCTTAGGATCATCATTATCTGACTTTGTCATCCTTGATCACCTTGTTCTCCCAATGTCTTATAGCTTCTCGAGTACCTCACCAAGATTTATGTAGAGAGATATAGTGAAAACCATAAACCACTGGGATTTACCCTAGAAACTAACCGTGCTCGTGATGCCAACTTGGTACATATGATCTTTATACCTTGGTAACTATTATTATAGAGGCGAGATTCAAAATAATAATAGACAGAAACTTAGAAAACAGAATACAAAGTAGTGATTCGAAGAAATATATTTTCTCTAGATTATGAACAAGAAAACAATTTATAATTCTCTCTTTGTTACGCTCACAATCTCTCTAAACAGTAGTTAACCCTAAACTGTTTGCTAAGCTTAACACAAGTTTTTGTATACAAGATTTTCTCTAGGTATGTTTAGTAAACAATTAAACATCCTTATTTATAGACTTTATCGTACTCAGCCGACAAGGTCTTCTATTAGGAATCTATTTCCTAAAACTAAGAGTGTTGCCTAAAACAAAACTCTTCCTAACTAGGAATTCTGCCTAAATAAGGTTTCCTCCCTAATTTAGTATTCTTCCCTCAACTTAGCTTGAGGTTTACTAAGTTTCTATGAGTAGTAGGGATACACCTGTACCAGGAGGAGATGAAAGAAATAAGTTAGGGTTTGGTTTTGAATGAATAAGAGAAGAAGCATATGAATTGAAGTTGTTGATGTGGTTAATTAGATGGGTTATACTCGAATTTGTCTAGGGGTTTGTATGATTGCAGTTATTGAGATTAGATGGTGTTGTGTGATAATGAGTTGATGCAAATCGGTAAATTTTTGGTGAGTATTTGATGTTGGGATTACAGGAAAATAACGGAAACTAGATGTTGTTGAGGGTACTGGTGGGGATGTTAAGCTGAATGGAATAAGGTTTAAGTTGCGGGTATAGATAAATGTTAGGAAAATCATTGCACAAAGGGAGTGCATGGCTTAATGACCTTGTATCTCCCATTAGATCACCACTTCCACTTATACCACAGTGACATAGAATTCAGGTGATTAAAGGAAGCTCGCTGTCATGAATCAATTGATTGAAGCCATGAACAAATGGGGAAGAAAAGAACTTTGGTTTTGTCCCTGGAAATCAACGATGAATATAAGAGGAGTTGGTTGTTATCGTGATAGTTTAAATGGTTTTGCATAAGAAATTCTACGTGGAAGCATATACAAAACTGTGTGAAGATCAACAGAGAAGTTTTCTTCATTACTGAAGCCACACACGGAAGGTGTTTGTATAAATTCCTAAAACCTAGATTGTAAAACTCCACCGTCGATTGTTTTTACTTTAGCTACCTCCGTCAGATCATATTAGTATATGAGGGTATTTCGATTGACATATGTTTATCTTCTCCACGTGTTCACTCTTGCTGACTTAGCTAACAGGAAAATAGAGGGAATACTTGACGAGGGGAGGAAACGCTAATTTGAATCTATTTGGGGAGGAAACGCAAAATAACCTTTTTTTTAACATACTAACAAATTCTCGGACGAAGACTGGAACTTCTAACTTCAAATGTGAGAAGAACTGGGGCCATTGGTGAACTGAATTATTTCTAAGTAAATATCTTATTTGATTTATAAAAATGGCAGAAGGAGCAAAATAAGATCATTACCGATCAAAATCAATATAATCATCTTTTCGGCCGATCTTTCGCTTTCCTCTCTGCGAATCAGGCGATAATGTTGTTCTAGCTCAGTGCTTCCAAAATCTAATAGTTTGTAGATTTCTCTCAAAATGAGTAATTTATTTACATATATCTAGTTAAATTTTAGAAGATTTATAATTTATCTTTGATTC
This sequence comes from Papaver somniferum, assembly GCF_003573695.1. Classification (NCBI taxonomy): domain Eukaryota; kingdom Viridiplantae; phylum Streptophyta; class Magnoliopsida; order Ranunculales; family Papaveraceae; genus Papaver; species Papaver somniferum. The sequence goes on from NC_039365.1 coordinate 26,310,918, forward strand.
TTTTCTAGTGTTGATTACCAGTTTTTTAAAACTTTTGTTTCGATTTCATTGATTGTTATATCATGCGCACCTAACCTTTATTTGTACTCTCCTAAGATGTGTATGCAGTTTGTGGTTTATCTCATGGAATTCGCCACTGTTTTTGTTGTGTTCATGGCATTTGTCGAGTCTGTTGTTTATTTCAATCATTTGAATGATTGGAAATTTTTTGTAGTTATCAATGGTGTTTGGTGGAAAATGATTCAACTTTGGTTTAACTCGGTCACCTGGTTTAGCAGTAAAGCCCGCCTAACATCCTTTTCAAAAAAAAAATCAAAATTCAGAAGAGAAGTTTCACCATTAATTTCAGGATCCCCATTATTTCCATCCTAATTATACCCAGCTGTACTTTCCTTCGGCAAATTTTTTCAATATCTTCTGAGATTAATACTTATTATTCGGAAAAAAGGCAACAGAATTATGCAAATCTTTTCTAATAACCCTTATCTCAAGTTTATTTCGTATATCATCTTGTATCATCACTACATTTGCACAAAACCTAAATCTCTTAGAACTCACATAATGGAAAAAGACAACTCGACTCAAGTTGGTGCTCTGATTAACAAATTCAAGCAAGCAGCTATTGACATAGGAGATACCAATGAAGTGGTAATCTTTCAACATGACAACAACAATGAAAAAGGTGATGAAGAAGCAAACTGGGAAGCTTTTGCTATTGGAAAAGTGATATTTGAAGGAAGAATTAGTCACGTTATGGTTCAAAAATAAATTCAGTTTACTTGGACATTCATAACTGAGGAAGATCCTAGAATAGTGGAAATTGACCCAAACACTTTCATCTTCAAGTTCGATAACTGGATTCTTCTCAATAAGGTTATTGAAGAACGTCCATGGAGTATCAAAATAAAACTTCTGAGGTACATGACTATATTCCGGATATGGTTTACTCGGAGAATCATTGGGATTTTCAACAGTTATGGATTCATCTCAAATTCCTCTTACCTGAACATATGAATGTATCAGTTGTTACAAAAATTGGTGAGATTGTGGGAGAAGTTGTGGCTATTGAACCAAAAGATGCCATACCAATTAGAAGTGATCCTGTGAAATTTTATGTCAACATAGACCTTACTAATCCTTTTAGAAGGGGTGTCAAAGCTATAACTAATGCAGGACTGACTCGATGGATCAAATTTTTCTATGAACGTCATCCAAGTGGTATATGCACAGATTCCTACATAATTAAACACTGCAAAGGTGCATGTAATGATGATACCAACTTTTTAGCCAAAGCCCATGAAACCCTTACTTTTTTGGAAAGGTATGCAATTTAAGGAAGACAGTATCATCCACTTCAACAATCACCTGCCCTTACTTCTAGAAAGATTCAAAATAACTTTGCCAAAAATAAAGTTTTCATTCCTCCTAAGGATGGTGTTCCCGTCAACATAGAATTACTTCTTAAAAAGAATGATGAGAACAATGAAGATGCTATTAGGCTACGCAAAAGACTTAGAATTACTAGTGAAGATTCCTCCAATCTGACTGAAGCTGAATCATCCTCTACCATTGCCATTATTGATGACTCCTCGGATATTCACACAACTCAAAGGTGCACAACACAAGATACATAAACTGAACAAGCATCTAAGGAGGGTCAGGTAACCCCTATTCAACATACACTTTCTCTTATTAAATTCTTGCTTTTCATTATTAATACTTAAATCGACCTGAGTAGCTTAATTAATTTTCTAAGTAAGTTTTTCATCATTGTTCATATATTATATCATACTATCATCATTAAATTTCAACTTAGGGTTAGAGCCTTTCAAAATTTATTTCATCATTTATTGTGTTTTAATTTTTACTACAAACTGCACAAAAATTCTTTTAGGAAATCCTACTTTAGAGTCAGTTTCAATTTTTTAGGAAATAGTACTTTAGAGTTTTTTGTTTTTATATCACTACTCCCATTTTACATACTTCTTGCTCCTTGTACTAATCTCAAGTCCTAGATTCAGTACTGCTTTCAATAATTCTGAAACTTTCTCTATGAAGATCATTTCTTGGAATGTTCAAGGATTTAAATCCTCGTCTACTAGGAATCGTCTTAGTGACCTTGTCAGAACTCAAAATCCTTACATAATTTTTTTATGTGAAACAAAATTCAGTCAAATTAAAAGTAAACATCTTCTTAACCATCTTAAATACCCTAATCAAGCTCACATTGAACCTATTGGTTTCTCTGGCGGTCTAGTCTTACTTTGGAAGAATGGTTTCACCTGTGACCTGGTTGATTCTAGTGATAACACGTTCAACCTAGTTATCCAGTCTGGTCATATTAAACCTGAATATTTTCTTACTTGTATGTATGGTTTCTCAAACTACACAAAAGAAAAAGAGCAATGGGAGTATATTCATGCAGTTAGTAGAGATTTCAGTACCCCTTGGATACTTATAAGTGTATCAACTTTCACTTAATTGATAATGATAGTGGTACATCTTTTTCTACTTATGGATGGGATAACAATATTTTCAACTATTGTGGGTTAAAGGACATTGGTTTTGTAGGAAAATATTATACTTGAACTAGCAATAACTTAGGTACTGGCTCTAGAAGATCTAGAATTGACATGGCTTTAGGTAATATTGATTGGAGTGTTAATTTTCCAAATTCTAAGCTCACGCATATTACTCAAGTAGGTATTCATCATATCCCCATAATGCTTATCACCGATGCCACAATTACTAAATGTTGGAAGCCTTTTAAATTTTTCTATACTTGGTTAAATGATGAGTCGTGTGCTTCTGTCATTGAGAATGCTTGGAATATAAGTGCTACTGGTTCTCCTGGATATCAGCTGGTTAAGAAACTTCAATATACAAGAAAGGAATTACCTACTTGGAACAGAGAACATTTTGGTAGTATCAATCAAAAAGTTGATAACCTTCAGCAAGAACTAAATTTTACTACAAGGTCAGACTCATGATGATGAAAGCCACAAAAAAAAATTCTACATCAACAAAGAGCTGGATAAATGTTATAAAATGAAAAAAATGAATTCTATCAGCAGAAATCTAGAAGCCACTTTATCAAGGACACGGATAACAATAGTAAGTATTTTCATGCCAAAAGCAACAATAAACGGTTGCATATTAGAGAAGAAATTTCTCGACATCACACTGAGCATTTCAAGAACATAAGTACTTCTACTAATCCATATCTAGAAGAAGGTTTATTCATAAATATATCCACAATCATAACAAAAGCTGATAATGCCTTGCTGACAAGACTTCCTTCCTCTCAAGACATTTTTGACACTCTTAAAACTACTAAAAACTGGAGTACCCCAGGTCCCGAAGTATTTCAAGCAGGATTTTATAAAGCCAGAGGAATATTGTGGGTGAAGATGTCTGCAAAATGGTAACTAGATTTTTTGAGTCTAAAAGCATTCTAAAGCAGATCAACAAAACTTATATATCCCTTATACCTTAGAAGAAAAAACCAACTTGTGCAGCAGACTATAAACCAATTGATATATGTAATACTTCTTATAAGATTATCTCCAAGATACTGGTTAACAGGATAAATCCTTTAATGAGTAAAATTATCTCTCCATTTCAAGCAGTCTTTGTTTCTGGAAGACTTATAAGTGACAACACTGTGATTGCTCAAGAAATAATTCATTCCATGAAGAAAAAAAAGGGTCAAACTGGTTGGTTTGCACTAAAACTGGACATGTAAAAAGCTTTTAACAGATTATAATGGAGTTTTCTCATGAAGGTGCTCAGATATTTTGGTCTTGGTGAAGATTTTTGTGATCTAGTTTATCAATGTATCATCACTATTTCTCTTTCTGTTATTATCAATAGTTCACCATGTGAAGAATTTCAACCTACAAGAGGAATAAGACAAGGTGATCTATCTCACCTTATCTTTTTATTCTTGCTATGGAGTTTTTGTCAAGGCAATTCATTTCAGCTCAACAAAACAACACCATCAAAGGTATTAAAGTGGATGTTCATTCTCCAACCATTAATCATTTGTTATTTGCAGATGATTGCTTGATCTTCACTCAAGCTAACTTATTTTCAGTTAATCATTTACTTGATCTTCTGAAAGATTTCATTTCTCAATCTGGTCAGTTAATCAACTTTGAAAAGTCTTCAGTGTACTTCAGTAAACATACTAAACCATAGATAGCAGATACACTCACACATATTCTTGGTGTAAAACCAATGACATCTATAGAAAGTTGGTCATTCTAAACAAGAAACCTTTAAAGCCATTGAACAAAATTTTCAGAATAGATACTCAACATGGTCTTCAACTTCTCTCACTCAGGCAGGAAGGGCAACTATGGTGAAGCATGTTCTTAGTTTTATTCTTATATATCAAATGGAAACTTTTTAAATACCATCTCAGCTCATAACCAAGCTTAATACTATTCAAAAGAAGTTCTTTTGGGGTTATACTTCAAATAGAAGCTTGAATTCTCTAGGATGGAACAAGTTGCAAAAGCCCAAAGATACGAGAGATGTGGCTTTCAGGGATCTAGAAATGCTCAATCTTGATTTACTTACCAAGTTAGCATGGAGACTTTGTAATGAAAAAGATTCTCTTTGGACTCAAACCATGGATACAAACATTTCAAAAATAGAGATATCCTGCATCAAAAAATGAAGGCTAAAAATTGTTCCTATAATTGGAATAAAATCACTAAAGGTCTTAAAATCATTTAACAAAATTTCTTCATGGAGGTGAATAATGGGAAGAAGACTAAGATTTGGCTTGACAGATGGATACCATGATTAATGGAACCACCTTCTCCTGTGAATGACTTTCACATATTCTATCAGGATGCGAATGAATTACTTATGCTAAACACCAACACTTGGAATGTTGATATCTTGAACCATCTCTTTGATCTTGATACTAAAATTCAAGGTATCTTCATGGATATTTCAAAAAATGATGTCATAATTTGAATGCCAGTAAAAGATGACAAATTCTCAGTTAAAAGCACTTACAAGATGCTTACTATGAGTGAGAGGAATGTTCAGGTCAATAAAAGATTAATACAAGCTTCAGTCTGGAAAAATTTGTGGCAGAGTAACACTGCTCACAAAATCAAAGTTTTTTATTGAAAATGTATCCATGGTATTTACTCAACAAGATCAAGACTAGCTCTCTATAATGCTTCCATTGATCCTCAATATGGAATTTGTAGTGGAACTTTTGAAACTATAGAGCACTTACTCTTCGAATGCAATCACTCAAAAGCAGTCTGGAAAGATGTTGGCATTAATGTTGAAGCAGAAAAAGATGGTTTTAATAGTATTTCAGAATGGACAAAAACTTGGTTTTCTGGCAATCAGAGAACTTTAGATAAAAACGTTTATACACTCTTATGGTAGGAGCTTGGGTTCTTTAGAAGGATAGATATGACTTTGTCTTTCAGGAAGTTTTTCTTAAACCTTTTAATTTTATGCATAAGATTAATTTTCATCTTAACTCGCACTTTCAGATTAATGACATACCTAGCCCTAATACTCCATTTATTATTGTTTCCCGTCGGAAACCTCCTATGCAAGGCACCTATAAATTTAATATATATGCCTCATTTGATCATGACACTAACCAATGTGGTACTGGCATTTTGCTCCGTAATTCTAAAGGTACCTGTGAAGGCATCAAAGGACATTACACAAATGCAGTTCTAAGTCTAGAGGCTGGGGAATGCATGGTGCTCAGTTGAACTCACCAAACGTTGGTATGTCAAGTTTGGTTGTCATATTTTAGTACCAAAACTCGTCTAGAGTCGCTTGATTAAATACTAGAGTCAACTTCGTTTAGGTTATACTAGAAAGTCTAGGAATGTTGAGACATACAAGTATTACTCCGAAGACCTGAAGAATGTGAAGAAGTAAACGACTACAACGACGACATCATCATTCCACTTGAGGTTAATAATTTTGACTTGATCTTGTTTCCATTCGTAGCGTATCTTTCAAGTCGTGCTATATTGAAAACATAACATGTCAAGCTATATATATTGTATATAATACTCTAGTGATGTGACTTGGTCATAATTGTATGATTAAAGTGTCAAGGAAAACATATTACCAAGTATGAACGCTTGTCTTTGGAACTTCGTAAGTACGACATCGACATAATCTATTGTTCATGGGTGTCGTAGGCTCAACAAATTTATAATCTTATTTCCACACAATTAACTGGTAATATAATGGAAGTAAGGATCGTTCCCACAAAGAGCAGTGAGTTTTAGTTGTCAAAGTGTCACAAAAGGGGGGATTTTGTTTTAGATTTTAAACGAAATAAATAATCAAAGCAAATAAAGTTGAATTGTAATCAATGGAGAGAGATATGATCGAGGAATCCTTCTTCGTTAATAAACCGTCAATAAGTTATTATAATTTCCTGCTCGTTGTTAATCGTACATTATCACCAACCATGGAATAAAAGCTAGCTCAGTGTTGTTCCCTAAATTCTTTTTATCACTGAGTACGGAAGCTCTCCAATACCAGATTCTATTCTTCTAAACCACCTAGTAGTAGATCACTCAAGGTGTAATTCGGTCGAATGCTTTATCTTTTGTGAATTTATAGGTTGATCCTAATAGTTAGACTATTAGCTCAAGTTCCACTTTTTAGTGTTGTTTATACCCACAATCGTTCCACAGAATCCCTCTGTAAGGTTTTGTGTTCTCTACTTGTGTAAAGGTTATTCGACGATTACTTATTTCCTAACTCAATACTAGCAATACATGGAATCAACAAATCAATTTAGTTGGCCACCTAAACAATCTATCAATCAATCAAAAATATTCATTATAATATAAACAAACGATAATCATATGAATAACTTCAAAGTAGATTAATATAATAACTCAAATCTTGTTTACAACTTAGAATTTATCCTCAATCAATAGGTTTTTAGCTACTCATGGATGTAGAAACATCCATGTTGTACATATGAGAAAAGTTTAGAGATATCGTTACGATTGAAGAACTGCTCTGAAACCCTAGCTTTCGATCCGTGTGATATTTCTCCTCTCCAAGACTTACAATTTCGTGATCCCTTTATGATATTTTATTCATGACCTAATACCTCCTTTTATAGGTTTACATTGCTTGGCCTTCACGTATTTAGTTTGGTTCAAGAGCCCGACCCAAAAATACGAAATAACGACTCCAAACGTGACCTCCGGCCTTCCAAGGTATGAATACACGTTTTCTTACTTGCTAAGTACGCTTACCTGGTCCGCAGACTTCAAATTCCAGCAGAAATTTTCGGAATTAAGTATGCGTACCCGGTACGCGAACCTTACTGTTTTCGGTATTGATAAAAACCTGTTTTGGCCACAACTTTTTCATCCAAACTCGGAATGACCTCATTCTTTTTGCATTCTTTTTATATTTCAATTCTATTCAAGATGATGATTAAAACTCCTTAATATGGATGAGTTAAGATCGGTCTTTGGCCCTTCTCTTGATTTTGAGAGTTTTGCTCCTTTTCGTCACATTTCTTCCACTTCTCTTGGACTTCGTTACCTGAATTCTTGGAATACTTCTCTTCCTGTATCTTTGCAGCACTTTGTATCTCCTTTTTGTATGATTCACCTAATAGAGGCAAATAAGAGAAAACAAGAGTAATAATACGAACACATGCAAGAATAATAGCTAAAACAAGTATGGAATGGACACTAAAATCATATGAATTATGCACTTATCAAATTCCCCCACACTTAGATTTTTCTAGTCCTCGAGCAAACTAAATAAAAATAATCCTAAATACAACAACTCCATGTCGTGAGGATACATTTACTCTTAGCATGAATAACAGGCCTTTAAACCCCTAGGTGTCCCTAGTGGACGAGTTATAGTCTCGTGAGGGCTTACAAGAGGTATACCCACAAAACCTACTCTAATTTCTCGCCTTGGAAGAACCATTAGACACAAATTAATAGATAATAATATAATCAGCCTACATATGTTCTTTAGCTGCAAACATCCCACATACATTCCAATCATCACACACAAGCAATTACTTACGTGAGACATTCAACCTGATTGCAAAACTCTACTAAGATAGTCATCGTACTTGTTGCAACGTTTTTCACAACACTCGCATACTGAAATCACATGGATAGATAAGAACATGGAAATAGAAAAGTGAAGTTTGCAAATGTTGACTAAAGTGAAAGATGTTACCCACAATACTTGTATGAATGTCGTCAAAGGATTCTTATTTATAGCGCAATAGCTGAGAAGCACCCATTTAACTTGACCACATGATTAGATACACTAAGAGCATGTTTCCTTTCAGCAAGTATGAGATAGTTGCCTTGGATCCTGCGTTCCACGCTTGTTTAGGCGACGGAGACAGGGACAACGTTTCACACATACTACCATCTAAGCGTGAAGAACCTCATCAATAGTCTTTTTGACTCGCTATATAATGATGATATGGTTTTTATTTTCATTGAATACATGATTAGATACTCTAAGAGCATGTTCCTTTTCAGCAAATACGTGATAGTTTCCTTGGATCATGCGTTCCACGCTTGTTTAGGCGACGGAGACAAGGAAAACGTTTCACACGTATTGCTATCCAAGTGTTGAGAAATGAAGAGAAGACTTATATATATGTTTCTCTTCTTTTTTTTTCCGGCTCACTCTTTATGAGTGTAATACAATTGTCTAAGGATTGTGGAATGATAAAGTGGAACTCAGTTTATAAAAAGTTTAAAGTGTCATCCTAAATAGCTCATAATTAACTCCAAAAGATGAAGTCTCAAGAATGCAAGAAATCAAAGAGTATACAAAAAGTAGATACTAAATGCTCCCCCACACTTAAACTCAACATTGTCCTCAATGTTCAAAACCGAAAATTCTGATTTCTGACATAACAACCCTGAAAAACTCAAAAACTGTACCAATGGGTAGGGAACTAGGAACATCCTAAATTAAAGTTGTTTGCCTATGTCTTTTCTATAACGTGTCAAAAGGGCACAGGTTTTGATAAGTGGTCTGACTTTTATGGCCTCCGGACTGACAGACATGCAATCTGAAAAAGTTTTATAAAAATACCGAAACTCAAATGTTCAGGCCTATAGATCCAACTTAACAGACTCCGAATTCATATTTTCTTTTTGTAAAAGAAAGATGAGTCTGTACTCTTTAAAATTTGGGGTCAACCACTCAAATCGGACTCCGTATGAAGTCTTGAGAGCTGTTTTCATAACAAGTGTGCAGTCAGAATTTTCTGACAAAAATTCGTCAAAACTTTCATTAAAGATATCAGACTTGTAAAATCTAAGATGAATGCAATATATGACATGCAAATCTAAGAAAATTAAAAACAAAAGGGATAGAGATACAAAACTGATGGGTTGCCTCCCATGTAGCACTTAGTTTAATGTCCTCAGCCCAACTTGGCATTCCTTCAATTACTCCTCCAGAGGGAGATAATCACGAAATTCTTGCACATCCATATCCACATAAGCAATGCTTTCATAATATGGCTTCAATCTATGGACGTTCACCTTTAAATTTGTTCCATCTCTAAGACTAGAAATTTCAACTGCACTATAAGAGAAAACATTAGTAACAACAAACAGTCCAATCCATATGGACCTAGCTTCCCAGGAAATAGTGTAAGACGAGAATTAAATAAAAGAACTTTTTGTCCCACAACAAAATTCTTTCGAAAAATCATCTTGTCATGGAAAAGCTTCGTCTTTTCCTTGTATATACGAGATCTCTTGTAAGCATAGTTACGTATATCCTCTAGCTCATTGAGTTGTAGCTTCTTTTGTTTACCCGCATTGTTATAATCCATGTTGCACATATTTATCGCCCAATATGCCTTGTGTTCAAGTTCAACCGGAAGATGACAAGCTTTTCCATAAACTAACCGATATGGACACATACCAATCGGTGTCTTGTACGTCGTTCTGTATGCCCATAATGCATCATTAAGCCTATAACTTCAATCTTTTCGTGTAGTGTTTACAGTTTTCTCAAGAATGGATTTAATCTCACGGTTCGAGATTTCAGCTTGCTCACTAGTTTGTGGGTGATACGGCGTACCAACCTTGTGTGTTATGTTGTACTTCTTGAGTAGAGCATGCAAGAATTTCTGAAAATGGGAACCTCCATCACTGATAACCACTCTTGGTGTACCATGTCTAGAAAAAATATATTCCTTCACAAACTCACAAACAACTTGAGAATCATTAGTAGGGGTGGCTTTAGCTTCCACCCATTTTGAAACATTATCCACAACAAGAAGTATATAATATTTTACATAAGAATTGACAAAACGACCCATAAAATCTATGCCCACACATCAAAAATCTCTACAGTGAGAATAGGATTGAGTGGCATTTGATTTCGAGCACCTAGATTTCCAGTTCTTTGACATCTATCACAAGATTTGCAAAAAATATATGCATCCTCAAATAGGGTAGGCCAGTAAAATCCACTTTCAAGTACTTTGAAAGCGGTACGTTTAGAACCAAAGTGACCACCACATGCATAAGTATGACAAAAAGTAAGAATAGATTGAAATTCATAATTAGGTATGCACCTGCGGATGATTTGATCAGAATCGTATTTCCACAATTAGGGCTCATCCCACACATACTGCTTTGCTATTTTCTTAAGCTTAAGCTTTTGAAAATTAGACATTATACTAAGTACTTGTCCTATCACCAAGTAGTTCACTATATACGCGTACCAAGGTGTTGAATCTTCAATTGAGAAAAGTTGTTCGTCTGGAAAACGATCTTGTAAAGGAAGTTCTTCTTCGGAAACAACAAGTATACTAAGGTGATCAGCAACAGTATTTTCAACAACTCTTTTATCCTTTATTTCATAATCAAATTCTTGCAATAGTAGTATCCACCGTATAAGTCTTGGATTAGCTTCTTTCTTCTTTAATAGGTACCGAAGTGCTGCATGATCGGAATACACAACGACTTTTGAACCTACCAAGTATGATTTAAATTTTTATAGTGCGAATACTATAGCCAAAAATTCTTTCTCAGTGGTAGAATAGTTGATTTGTGCATCGTTTATGGTCCTAGATGCATAATAAATCACATGAGATAACTTGTCTACTCTTTGACCCAAAGCGGCTCCAACTGCATAGTCACTCGCATCACACATCAATTCAAATGGTAAACTCCAATCCGGTAACTTGATAATTGGTGCAGTTGTCAACAATTCTTTCAATTTATCAAAGGCATTCTTGCACTCTTTGTTGAAGTTAAAAATAACCTATTTTTGCAATAATTTGCACATCGGCATTGAGATTTTGGAGAAATCCTTGATAAACCGCCTGTAAAAACCTGCATGACCAAGAAAAGAACGAATTTTCCTCACCGAAGTGGGATACTTTAAGTTTCTTATTAAGTATATCTTTGCTTTGTCAATTTCGAGCCCTTTAGAGGACATATATGACCTAGCTCTATTCCATGGTTTACCATAAAGTGGCATTTCTCCCAATCAAGAACAAGGTTAGTGTTTATGCATCTTTTAAGCACAAGTTCAAGATTTTGTAAACAAAAATCAAATGAATCACCATAAACACTAAAATCATCCATAAATACCTCAATGATGCATTCCACATAGTCATAAAATATATTGACCATACATCTCCGAAAAGTGGAAGGCGCATTGCAAAGACCAAACGGCATCCGTCTATAGGCAAACATACCAAAACGAAAAGTGAAAGTAGTCTTCTCTTGATCCTCCGGTGCAATAACAATCTGATTGTATCCCGAACAACCGTCCAAAAAGCAATAATGTGAATGTCCCGCTAACCTCTCTAACATCTGATCAATGAAAGGAAAAGGAAAGTGATCCTTTCGGGTTGCGGCATTAAGCTTTATGTAGTCTATGCACACTCTCCATCCTGTTTGAACTCTTGTAGGAACAAGTTCGTCATCTTGATTTCTAACAACAGTGACACCTAATTTCTTAGACACCACTTGAACCGGGCCAACCCATTTGCTGTCAGAAATTGGGTAAATCGCCCCCACATTTAGTAATTTGAGGATATCTTTCTTCACGACCTCCATCATTGGGGGGTTAAGCCTACACTAAGCATCACGTACTGGCTTAAAATCATCTTCCATTAGGATTCTATGCATGCACATGGATGGACTAATGCATTTGATATCAGCAATTGTCCAACCAATAGTCATTTTGTGCTCCTTCAGAACTCTAAGTAGACGTTCTTCTTGTATTGGGGTGAGGTTCTTTGCAATGATCACCGGAAGTTCTTCTTTATCACCCAAGTACGCGTACTTTAGGTGGTCCGGAAGTGGCTTCAATTCAAGTTTTGGTGCCTGCACAATAGAAGGTAATGGAATCTCATTAGTTATGGGTAAAGAAAATATAAGAAATATTACCCGGTTTAGCTTCTTGTAGTGTTGTTAAAGCACCACACATCTCCACTAGCTCTTTGGATAAGTCAACGTCCATGTTGGGCTGTCTATGAACGTCCAAATCGATGTTATTCCGTAGCACAACTCCAAGTTTATCCTCGTTATTCAAATCAATCATTTGTTGCGCTAACGAACCAATAACATCAATAGAGAAGGCTGAGAGCACATCACTAGGATAGTGCATGGTTTCAAAAATATTGAACCGTATGATCTCCTTATCAAATTCCATAGTGAGTGAACCACTATCAACATCAACCTTCGTCTTTGCAGTTTTCATGAACGGTCTCCCAAGAAGTAACGAAGTATATGAACAATTATCTCCATTGTGCATATCCACGATGTAGAAATTAACCGGAAAGATTAACTGATTCACTTTAACTAACACGTCCTCCGCGACTCCATTAGGATATATATTGGACCTGTTATCCAATTGAATAGTGATCTTTTCCTCTTTTAAAGGTCCGAGATTCAAAGAATCATAAACATCAGCTGACATAACACTTATGGAAGCTCCCAAATCAAGCAAAGCACGCTCAAATCGTCGGTTACCAATGTTAACCGAAACTGTGAAGCCGTCGGGATCTTCACACTTTGTAGGCATCTTATTTAGTAACATAGCTGTAGCAATTTCTCCCAATTGAGTGATCTCATTAGTAATCAACCTATCCTTCCTTGTACACAAATCCTTCAAAACCTTGGCATACCTGGGTACGGTTCTGATGGCCTCAATAAATGGAATGTTGATGTGTATCTTGCTGAAATATCCATGATCTCCTTATCTTGAGCTTCTTTCTTGGATTTGGAAAAACGACTAGGAAAAGGAGGTGGTACGGTAAAAGTGGGAACCGTGTCCTTAGGTTGGCCGGTTGAGGTTTGATTTTCCTTAGGTATGGTTTCCTCCTCTACTTCTCAACATCGTCATTACTAGGTATGCGTACTGCCCCTGTATCCAGATTTGAATCTTCTGTTTTCCTTCCGCTCCTTAACGTTACTGCATTGACGTGCTCTCTTGGGTTCAAAAATGGTTGAGATGGTAGTTTTGTTGATGCTTGAGCCTTCAATTGATTCACATCCGTAGCCAAGTGTCCCATCTGAGTATGCAATTCTTTAATGGCGGAGTCAGTTTTCTGTTGATTTGTTGGAACAAAGAGGTAATACCTTGCATCATAGCACTCAGTTTATCATCAATAGAAGAACCCTTCTCTTTATGTTGTCGTGGTTGCTGGAATTGTTGTTGAAAACCACCTTGTCTTGCATATGGATTAGAAGCTGCTGCTTGCTTGTTGGCATAACTGAAACTAGGGTGATCTTTCCAACCAGGATTATAAGTATTTGAATATGGATCATACCTTGGCCTCTGATTAGGAAATATAGCATTTACCTCAGCTTGTTCTTCGTATGTAGGAATAACTGCAGAAGCTATCCGTTGGACCACTTTTTCCACATTACCCATTCGTTGCTCCATTTGTGAAGAATCTCCCATCTCGCTAACTCTTCTCACTGTCGAGGAATCTCGAGTGTAAATTTTTTAGTGTTTGCAACCATTCTCTCAATCAAACTAGTAGCTTCCTCGATAGTTTTATTAGCCAATGCACAACTGCTAGTAGCATCAATCAAGTGCCTCTCATGCGGCAATATCCTCTCATAGAAGTGTGTGATAATTAGTTACGGTGGTATTTGATGGTTTGGACAGCTCGCCAACAATCTCTTGTATGTATCCAAGTATTCATACATAGATTCTCCATTAATTTGCACAATGCCACTAATCTCCTTAGGAATAGATGCAGCTTTAGAAGCAGGTAAAAACTTCTCTAAAAACATCTTTTTTATTCCGTTCTATGTGGTAATACTTCCGGGAGGGATACAATATAACCATGATTCTGCTTGGTCCGCCAATGAAAATGGAAAAGCTTGTAGGAAAGTTGTATCAGCATCATCGTCACTCTTTCTCATGCTTCTTACTGTATTCTGAAATTATTGTAGGTGTCGATTAGGATCTTCACCCGGTAGTCCCTTGAACTTTGGAATCCAATAAAGAAGATTTTACTTAAGTTCCACTGTGTCATTCAGAGTAATACACAATGGTTGAGAATCCAAACATGGGGATGTTAGATCTCTCAATGTTTTCCTCTCCGGAGGAGGAGGTGGTGGAGGATTTTCACCGTCGTTCACCATTGTTGATGTAGAAGGTTCTTTTTGTTGCGTTTGCTGACGTGCTTGAAGTACCGTTCCTTTACGGGTTTGAATTCCGCACCTCTGCTATTCCCAGTCTTTAGGTGCCAGAGATTAAGTACCTGAAAATAAAAATCTAGTAAACGAAATTAAAAACTAACAAGAAATTCTAGAAACAATAATAAAACTAAAAAAAATAACAACTAAAGCTACCGACTGCTCCCCAGCAGCGGCGCCAAAATTTGATGGGTGTCGTAGGCTCAACAAATTAATAATCTTATTTCCACACAATTAACTGGTAATATAATGGAAGTAAGGATCGTTCCCACAAAGATCAGTGAGTTTTAGTTGTCAAAGTGTCACAAAAGGGGGGATTTTGTTTTAGATTTTAAACGAAATAAATAATCAAAGCAAATAAAGTTGAATTGTAATCAATAGAGAGAGATATGATCGAGGAATCCTTCTTCGTTAATAAACCGTCAATAAGTTATTATAATTGCCTACTTGTCGTTAATCATAGATTATCACCAACAGTGGAATAACAACTAGCTCAGTGTTGTTCCCTAAATTCCTTTTATCACTGAGTACGGAAGCTCTCCAATACCAGATTCTATTCTTCTAAACCACCTAGTAGTAGCTCACTCAAGGTGTAATTTGGTCGAATGCTTTATCTTTTGTGAATTTATAGGTTGATCCTAATAGTTAGACTCTTGGATCAAGGTCCACTTTTTAGTGTTGTTTATACCCACAATCGCTCCACAGAATCCCTCTGTAAGGTTTTGTGTTCTCTACTTGTGTAAAGGTTATTCGACGATTACTTATCTTCTAACTCAATAATAGCAGTAGATTGAATCAACAAATCAATTTAGTTGCCACCTAAACAATCTATCAATCAATCATAAATATTCATTGTAATATAAACAAACGATAATCATATGAAGAACTTCAAAGTAGATTAATATAATAACTCAAATCTTGTTTACAACTTAGAATTCATCCTCAATCAATAGGTGTTTAGCTACTCATGGATGTAGAAACATCCATGTTGTACATATGAGAAAAGTTTAGAGATATCGTTACGATTGAAGAACCGCTCTGAAACCCTATCTTTCGATCCATGTGATATTTCTCCTCTCCAAGACTTATAATTTCGTGATCCCTTGATGATCTTTTATTCATGACCTAATACCTCCTTTTATAGGTTTACATTGCTTGGCCTTCACGTATTTAGTTTGGTTCAAGAGCCCGACCCAAAAATACGAAATAACGACTCCAAACGTGACCTTAGGCCTTCCAAGGTATGAATACACGTTTTCCTACTTGATAAGTACGCATACCTGCTCCGCAAACTTCAAATTCCAGCAGAAAGTTTCGGAATTAAGTATGCGTACCCGGTATGCGAACCTCACTGTTTTCGGTATTGATAAAAACTTGTTTTGGCCACAACTTCTTCATCCGAACTCGGAATGACCTCATTATTTTTGAATTATTTTTATCTTTCAACTATATTCAAGAGTATGATAAGAAATCCTTAATTTTAATGAGTTAATATCGGTCTTTGGCACTTCTCTTGATTTTGAGCGTTTTGCTCCTTTTCGTCGCATTTCTTCAACTTATCTTGGACTTGGGCACTTGAATTCTTGGAATACTTCTCTTCCTAGCTCTTTTCAGAAATTTGTATCTCCTTTTTGGATGATTCACCTAATAGAGGCAAATAAGAGAAAACAAGAGTAATAATACGAATACATGCAAGAATAATAGTTAAAACAAGTATTGAATGGACACCAAGATCATATGAATTATGCACTTATCAATTGTATATAGTTATCTGATTATGTATGCATTATATAGGAATGATTTCACCCTAGGAAACAATGTTTTATAACATTTGTTTAAAGGAAGTACATTTATGAACTTGTTTCATAATCAAAGGTAATCATGATTGGTCTTGTTATTCTTTGAATATCTTTTGGATGACCAATGGAAGATGACTTTGGTAGAACCTATCTTAACTAGTTGAGATTTATTGGTATAACCAGTCATAGCCTATATAATATAGTTTGTTGTAATCGGTCATGAGTGATGTGATTTGTAGATAGTGGTAAAAGTGGTTCGATTCTCAGACTTGTGAAGGATATTAATTAGACTTAAATTCTAATATTAAAATAGAAAACTCACTAAAAAATATAGCGAACTCAATCAAAGATGGTATCAATACTAAAAGAAACACTGAGGCTAAGATTCCACTATTTTCCAAGTTCAAAGTGATTAAACCAATACTTATATTTATGCAATTTTCTCGTTTAATTTGATTCTAAAATATTGCAACAAGTAGATTTTCAAAAGTAGCAATTGTAAATACCAAGTATGAAGCATCAAAAGTCTTAAAACTAAGCATACTCCATCAAAATAGATCACAATCACTCAAATAAAAATCATATTCAATAATAGTTCAAGGAAAATAATCATATAATTATTGCAAATAAAAATATAAAATAGAATATACCACTTTTTGTTGGAAAAATAGCTCCCTCTATCGCCTCAGCAATGGGGTTTAGCTCCTCATATAAATCATGATCTCAAAATATGTGTTTGTTGCTCAAAAGATGATTAAAAGAGTGAAAAGTAATAACACAGACTGTTTGCAACAGTGTATTGGTGTTGCAAAACAGTTGTTACAATGGAACTGTTATAAAAAACTGTTGTAACTACTGTTGCTTTGTCGCTGATTTTAAGACCCTAGAATACGACTGTCCTGCACAGCTTAATGTTCTTCAGCTGTTAAACAACGACACTGTTCTGCGACTGTTTCCCGTGCGTCAATGTTCTTCGCGTTCTTCCTCTTCAGCAGCAGCAGCAGCAGCAGAAATAGAGTTTGGTAAAGCTCTGATTTCTTCTTCTCTGGCTCTCCTTAGGTTCCCAAACTCTCGACACCTCTTCTATATGACCCAAGACATCTATTATATCAAAAATACCGATTAAATCTCTCCCAAATCTTCCAAAATCTCTTTCCTTCTCTTCACGGCCAAGTTGTGGCAATTTCTTGTTTTAGAATTTCTACGCGTTTCTGAGCTTTCCTTTTTATTCTAAACTCGTCCTTAGATAGATACAAATCTTTGGGAAAGTTTACAACACTTTAATCTCTCTAAAATTCCCTAAAACAGGTCACACACGTGACTTTCCATATTTTCTGCTGTGAGAAAAATCCGTCGATTGAGCCCAGTCTAATCGATTTAAACACCCGTATCAGATTCCTAGACCCATAAGGAGTCTATCCTATGAAAATCAGAGGTTTAATCGACCTCAAACTCCTCCAAATCACGATTGCCAAAACTGTTCTTCATTGCACCTATTTTCCCGCAAAAACCTGGTTTTTGAAATGTTGAAGATGGTTGCCCCTTATGCAGGGTAGGGGTGCGATTAGCAACTGCCTGGAAATGGGATTCCCCTTAGTAATTAGGTTACCCCTTATCCAAAGTGAGAGTCTGAATAGCAAATGTCCTCCGGGTGCTTTCCGACAACTTTTCGAGCCAATATTTTCCAAAAATGTTTATTGGCCAAAAATACCTACAAATAAATAAAACACCATAATAAGTACAAAAATGAGCCCTAACAATATATAGAATCGAGACAAATCGGACATAAAAATGTGTCTATCAAATACCCCCAAACCTATTATTTGCTAGTCCTCAAGGAAAAATAAAATAGAAATAAAATCCTAACTCACTGTCGCAGGCATCGTCAATTGCATTTAGCGTATGCAATAAGCCTTTAAACCCCTAGGTGTCCCTAGTGGCGGAGTGTTGTCTCCGGAGGGCTTACCAGAGGTATACCCACAAAACCTTTATACTCCAGACCCTAGCTATCTACACAGAACCTTGGAAGGCACTAAAGAATCTCCTTGGTTGGCATACTTATTGACTACAGGAGGAAGTACCCTGATGCGAAATTCCAATTGTTGTACACGAGTTTGCACTCAAGCATACTAAAATTCATATGAAGTGACAGAGCTCTACTCAGATAGTCGCACTATGGACATCAATATCCGGAGTCAAAACTAATCACATGGATAGATCAAGAAGATGGATATAGAAAAACATAGATGGTTTTGATGTTTACTAGGTGAACGGTGTTTCTCATATCTGTCTGAAGGCCTTTGCCAAAATGAACCTATCCTAATGGATTGAGATACCGGTCTGACTAATATCAACATACTGGCATATACAAGGGTACCAATGGTCGATAATCCTAACTCTAGGTCCACACAACTGGCATATACAAGGGTTACAGTGGTCGACTTTATTGAATTTATTCCAGTTGGTCTGATGGTCTGGTTTTTTTTTTTTTTTTGGTATCTCAATCACTCTAATTCACCCTAGCATTGGTAACAAATTGAAACATGAGCCCCACCTAATCACTTAGAGAAACATAGTTTAAAAATAAAGCAAAATAAAAACAGAAGTGAAAAGGACTCAACGAGATATGGTGAAACTATCATGTTATTTCTAACACCTGAGCTCTGTGCTTTTATGAATAGACTCTTTAGATGTTGCCATCTAATCAGATTGGTTCCTCAACTCCTACAACCAAAATGCTTCCATCCACTTAGATTGGTTAGTTCCATTCTTAATAGGGATAAATTTCTAGGTTCTGGAGTTTATTTATTGCAACGAAAAGGTAATAAGCCACGCACTCCCGTTCTGCAATGATTTTCCTAACATTTATCTATACCCGCAACTTAAACCTTCTTCCATTCAACTTAACATCCCCACCAGTACCCTCAACAACATCTAGTTTCCGTTATTTTCCTGTAATCCCAACATCAAATACTCACCAAAAATTTACCAATTTGCATCAACTCATTATCACACAACACCATCTAAGCTCTATAATTGCAATCATACGAACCCCTAGATAAATTCGAGTATAACCCATCTAATTAACCACATCAACAACTTCAATTCATATGCTTCTTCTCTTCTTCATTCAAAACCAAACCCTAACTTATTTCTTTCATCTCCTCCTGGTACAGGTGTATCCCTACTACTTTTAGAAACTTAGTAAGCCTCAAGCTAGGTTGAAGGAAGAATCCTAAATTAGGGAGGAAACCTTATTTAGGCAGAATTCCTAGTTATGAAGAGTTTTGTTTTAGGCAACACTCTTAGTTTTAGGAAATAGATTCCTAATAGAAGACCTTGTCGGCTGAGTACGATAAAGTTTATAAATAAGGATTTTTAAATGTTTACTAAACATACCTAGAGAAAAGCTTGTATACAAAAACTTGTGTTAAGCTTAGCAAACAGTTTAGGGTTAACTACTGTTTAGAGAGATTGTGAGCGTAACAAAGAGAGAATTATAAATTGTTTTCTTGTTCATAATCTAGAGAAAATATATTTCTTTGAATCACTACTTTGTGTTCTGTTTTCTAAGTTTCTGTCTATTATTATTTTGAATCTCGCCTCTATAATAATAGTTACCAAGGTATAAAGATCATATATACCAAGTTGGCATCACGAGCACGGTTAGTTTCTAGGGTAAATCCCCGTGGTTTATGGTTTTCACTAGATATCTCTACATAAAGCTTGGTGAGGTACTCGAGAAGCTATAAGACATTAGGAGAACAATGTGAGGATGACAAAGTCAGATAATGATGATCCTAAGCAAAGAGAACCGCAAACTATGGAAGAAAAGGCGGCTACGCTACAAACAGACATGAAATCGATTCGAGCCACCCTTGAAGAATTGACTGAATGTATTCGTTCTCATATACCCAAGACGAAAACGAAGAAAAAGATTACACCTTCACATGAAGTTTCAGAAGAAGAGGACGAAGAAGAGGAAGAAGAAGAAAATGAGGATGAATAAAAGAAGAAAAGCAAGTTTCTTAAAATTCCTACATCAACTAAATTTCATGGTAAGAATCTGAAAATTGATTTTCGTGTTGATATTCCACTTTACGATAGGATTGTCGATGTAGAAAAGTTGGATGATTGGATTGAACGTCTAGAGACGTATTTTTCTTTCTTTGAATATGGTTCAAAGGAAAAGATTGCTTTCGCGGCATTGAAGCTACAAAAGCATGCTCTTACCTGGTGGAAAGCTTATCAAAGACTAAGTAAGGGAGTATTGTCGTGTAAAAGATTCAAGGCAGTTGTAAGGATATAGTTTTATCCGGTTGGCTACCTTGAGGAGAGATGGTTCAAGTGGTACAATTTGAAGAAGTCATACAACCAAAGCGTGCAAGAATATACTTCAGAATTTCAGAATCAAGCTATGGTTTTGAATTTAGACTTGGAAGATCATGCTATCTACATGAAATATATTTCCGGGTTCCATGAGTATATATAGAAAGAGTTGAAGATGTATTCAGTTGATAATATTGCTGAAGAAAGTATAAAAGTTAATGCCATTGAAGGCAGGCTTAAGAAATCTAAATCAAAGGGAACTATTAAGGGAAAATATGGGGGTACCACTGTGAAAGGAGAAGAAAGGGGCAAAGAAGAAGGGAAGTCTAGTGACAAGGAAGGTTTGACTTGTACCAATTTCAAGCAAATAGGTCACGTTATCGACAAGTGTTGGGTAAAGAACCCTCATCTAAAACCCAAAAGGTTGCAGAGGAAAGAATCCAAGAAAGCAGCACTAGTCACTCAAACTCCAAAAGACGGACTAACTGAACCCAATTCAAAGCTCTCTCTTATGACGGGGGCGAAAGAAAGACCTTCAAAATATAATCTTAGGGAGCGACTCTTCACAGTGAAGATGCAAGTTAAAACATTATTAGTTGATGCTGTTATTGACTCGGGAAGTCAGAAGAACTTACTCTCAAATTATTTGGTGCATAAGTTAGGTTTGAAAACTTTCAAACATCCAAAACTATACCCTTTAGTATGGCTTCAAAAGGAATGGGGCTTACAAGTTATACAGCAGTGCACGTTCAAATTTGTTATAGATGAGTCATACATTGACGAAGTTACATGTGATGTAGTTCCTTTGGATGTTTGTCAGGTAGTACTAGGTAGTAATTACCTATGGGATAGAGATACAACTCTACATAGGAGGGAACAAAATTACACTTTTACCAAAGATGAAGAAAGTTTTGTGATTCGGGCTATAGATTCTCCTCTTGAAGGATCAAGCTTGATCACAGCCACCCAGGCTAAGCGGTTGGTGAATGCTAGCACAAAGTTCATTCTCCCTATGATCCGTTCTCTTGAAGAGAAGCCAGGTAAAGTTTGTTTCGCAACCTTAAATACACAACAATAAGGTGACCTAGAAAGGTTGAATATGAAATATAAGGATTTGTTTTCAGATGTCACGGGTTTACCGCCAAAGAGGAGTGTGGATCATGAGATCATGTTGACCGGGGAGAATTCTCTACCTAATGTAGGTCTTTATCGCACAACCATAGAGGAATCCAATGAGATCAAGAAACAAGTCCAGGAACTTCTATAATTAGGAATGATAGTGCCAAGTGTTTCACCTTGTGGAACAACGGTGTTGTTGGTACCCAAGAAAGATGGAGGCTGGCGTATGTGTATTGAATATAGAGCATTAAACAAGATCACTATCAAGAGTCGTTACCCTCTACCAAGGATAGACAACATGATGGATCAGTTTGAAAAAGCTCGTATCTTTACGAAGTTAGATTTCAAATTCGGATACCACCAAGTGAGAGTCCGAGAAGATGATACGTGGAAGACTACTTTCAAAACCAAACAAGGCTTGTTCTAATGGTTGTTGATGCCTTCTGGTTTGTGTAATGCTCCAACAACGTTTATGCGTTTGATGAATGATTTGTTACGACCTTTTATATAAGATTTTGTGATTGTTTACTTGGATGATATTCTAATATACAACAGAACTTGGGAAGAACATCGCGTTCACGTTGAGAAGGTGTTTAAATTGTTACATGAAGGCCAGATCAAATTGAATGGAAAGAAGTATGAGTTTGGAAAGGAGGAGTTGGTGTATCTCGGACTGTTGGTGGTGGACAACGTAATATTGATCCAAGGAAGGTTGAAGTGATCACCAAGTGGCCTAGACCTAGTACCGTAACTGAAATCAGGAGTTTCTTAGGGGCTTGCACATACTTGCGTAAGCTTATCCGGCATTTTTCGACTATTGCAGGACCATTACATGGTTTCACGGGAGCTAAGGCAAAGTTTGAATGGAAAAAAACCCATGAAGACGCTTTTTAGTTACTAAAAAGGAAGATTTCAGAAGCACCGGTGTTAGCATTGCCTAACTTATTACGTACTTTTGAAGTTTAGAACGAGGATTCGAACTGCGCAATGGGAGGAGTGTTGTTGCAAGATGATAAACCAGTAGAGTACCATTAATAATTGTTTTCAGGTGCTATTAAGAACTACGCACCTTATGACAAATAATTTTATGCTTCATATCAATGTATCAAGCATTGGCGAGTGCATCTCTTAGGTAAAGAAGTACTGGTACATTCAGATCACAAACAATTGGAGTATTTACACGCACAGACGAAACTACAACAATCCCGATACATGAAGTGGATTTCTTCCTTGATGACTTTTAACATTCTCATTAAGTACAAGACGAGAGTAACAAACAAGTGTCCGAGAATTAATGGTATCCATGAGAATTCAGTCGATTGTTCCTCAAGAGTATGCAGAGTCATACGCATCTAGCAAAGACTTCAAGAAGGTGTTAGAAGGTGTAAAGAGTGGTTTGAAACGCGAGTTTGAACTCCGGGATGGATTGTTATACAAGGGTCAGTTACTTTGCATTCCAGAAGATGGAGATCATTTACAATGGTTGAGAGAATCACACACATCCCGAGTTGCTGGACACTTTGGAATGAATAAAACTCTTCTTAACCTTCGTCGTTATGTCTTTTGGCCTAAGATGCAAGATGATGTGGCTAAGTTGGTTAGAGGGTGTAAGTTGTGCAGCACATCTAAACCTTCCAACAGAAAATGTGGGTTATATATACCATTACCAATACCATCAAGGCCTTGGGAGAGTATTTCTATGGATTTTCTTGGTGGGTTACTGAAGACCAAGTCTAGTTATGATTACTTGTTCGTTGTGGTCGAACGATTCAGCAACATGATTGCATTAATTCGATGTACAAAGACGGTAACGGGAGTCGGTGCAGAAAGCTCTTCTTTAAGCATGTGTGGAAGCATTTTGGTTTACCTACTTCTATTATTTCTTATAGGGATAGTCGATTCCTTAGTCACTTTTTAAATTCTTTATGGAAGATGATGGACACTAGGTTGAAGGAGAGTACAGCTTTTCATCCGCAGACAGGAGAACAGACGGAAGTGGTCAACAAGACCATGGTTCATATGTTAAGTGGATATAATTCCAAGCACCCTAAAACTTGGGATGAGAGTTTACCATATCTACAATTTGCTTTCAATAGAGAAGTTCACAATTCTTCGGGGAAATCTCCTTTGGAGACGTGCTATGGTTACTTACCACCTAGCCCTTTCGATCTACTATTTTCTAATGACACCTCCATGGGAGGAAAGGAAGGAAGTGAACGACAAAATACACATAAGTTCTTGGAAAAGATATCTCAGATACATGCGACTGTTGAAGCACAGTTAAAGAAGTCACAAGACAAATACAAAGCAAAACATGACAAGCATCCCGTGCCTTGAAATTTCGGTATTAGTGACTTGGTATGGTTAAAATTAGGTAAGGAATGACTGAAGGGGGAAGGTAAGAAGGTGAATCCATTGAGATATGGACCTTTTCGTATTCTCGATCAGATTGGTGACAATGCCTTTCATCTGGATTTACCACCTTATCTAGGAATGTACTCGGTTATAAATGCCGAATACTTCAAGTTGTTTGAAACACCATTACTAGATGATAATGACGACGACGCTATGATCTTACCACGAGTAGAAGACTTATGGTTTGATAGAGATTAACCACTCAAGGAAGACTGGATATTGGAGCGTAGAGTGACCAAAACATGACAAGGAAGGAAAGAAGCTTTTCTAATTGGATGTAAAGGTCAACTTCCCATCAAGACCAAGTGGTTTAACAAGGAAAAATGGACTATTGAGTTCCCTAACCTTCATTTTTAACTTTCACGGGAGTTCAGGTTCTTAAAAGGGGGACCCATGATACAGGTGTATTGATGTAATTTGTAGATGGTGGTAAAAAGAGTGTCGTTTCTCAGACTTGTGAAGGATTTTTTAGACTTAAATTCAAAACTAAAAGAGAAAACACAATAAAAATTATAGCCAACTCAAACAAAGATGATATCAATATTAAATGAAACACTGAGGCTAAGATTCCACTATTTTCCAAGTTCAAAGTGATTAAACCAATACTTATATTTATGCAATTTTCTCGTTTAATTTGATTCTAAAACATTGCAACAAGTATATTTTCAAAAGTAGTAATTATAAATACCAAGTATGAAGCATCAAAAGTATTAAAACTAAGCATACTCCATCAAAATAGATCACAATCACTCAAATAAAAATCATATTCAATAATAGTTCAAGGCAAATAATCATATAATTATTGCAAATAAAAAGATAAAATAGAATATACCACTTTTTGTTGGAAAAATAGCTTCCTCTATCGCCTCAGCAATGGGGTTTAGCTCCTCATATTAATCATGGTCTCAAAATATGTGTTTGTTGCTCAAAAGATGATTAAAAGAGTGAAAAGTAATAACACAGACTATTTGCAACAATGTATCGGAGTTAAAAAACATTTGTTACAATGGAACTGTTACAGAAAATTGTATAAGTACTGTTGCTTTGTCGCTGATTTTAAGACCCCAGAAACGACTGTCTTCAATGGCCTTTTGTTCTTCGTGTTCTTCCTTGTGCACCAGCAAAAACGATTTCCTGCAACTCGATCTCTGGAGCTCTGTGGTGTTCTAAACTTCTCATAAGGTTTCGTCCCCTCCTTGTTTCGGTCCCAGCATCCTATTTATATACACAGCAACCAAAAATACCGATTAAATCTCTGGTTTTCTTTTCCAAAATGGTCACGGCTTTTCTTCCATGTTTTGATTAAAACTCTCATTAGTAAATATAGGATATGATCCTATGCGTCCATATACTCTCTCAATCATTCACGTATCTTCCCAAATCATCAACATACTCGACAATGTTTCCACGTACTTTCCAAAAGCAAAGCCAATAAACCCGAGAATATATCCCTTCTCTGTTTTCTTTGAGAACGAATGTTAATCTTCTCACACGTCTTCTGTGCTAATACAAACTCTCTTACCATCGCTGGTTTGTCTCCAATACTCATTATCAATCCAAGTTTATCCATTCACGTGAATATCTATCGCACTGTCTTGCTCCAACATGATGCTCCAACGAGTTTCCCGCCAAAAAGCAAAAATTCAAATGTAGAAGATGACGCCCCTTATCCTACTGCTGGGTGCTTTTAACACGTAGGTTGTCCTGGGTGTAAATAACAAGTATGTGCCCCTTAGTAATTGAGTGCCCCTTATCCAAATAAGGGGTGTCTTTATTGATTTCCTCCCACGAGCGCAAATACCACTTTTTTGAGCCAATTTTCGCGCAAAAGCTTATTTCTCCAAAAACACCTACAAAAACATAAAATAATCAAATAAGTATTAAAGCGAGCACTAACAATACACATAATTGAGATCAAAATAGACACATAAATGCGTCTATCAAATACCCCCAAACTTATTATTTGCTAGTCCTCGAGCAAAAATAAAATAAAATAAAAATCCTAACTCACTGTCGCAGGCATCGTGGGTTGCATTTAGCGTATGCAACAAGCCTTTCAACCCCTAGGTGGCCCTAGTGGCCGAGTTATAGTCTCGGGAGGGATTACAAGAGATATACCCACAAAACTTTTACTCCATACCTTAGCCATTTACGCAGAACCTTGGAAGGCACTAAGGAATCTCCTTGGTTGGCATACTTACTGACTACAGGAGGAAGTACCCTGATGCGAAATTCCAATTGTTGTACACGAGTTTGCTCTCAAGCATACTAAAATTCATATATAAGTGACAGAGCTCTACTCAGATAGTCGCACTATGGACATCAATATCCGGAGTCAAAACTAATCACATGGATAGATCAAGAAGATGGATATAGAAAAACATAGATGGTTTTGATGTTTACTAGGTGAACGATGTTTCTCATATCTGTCTGAAGGCCTCCGTCAAAATGAACCTATCCTAATGGACTGAGATACTAGTCTGACTAATATCAGCACACTGGCATATACAAGGGAACCAGTGATTGATAATCCTAACTCTAGGTCACACACTGGCATATACAAGGGTACCAGTGGTCGACTTTATTGAATTTATTCCAGTTGGTCTGATGGTCTGGTCTCAATTTCTCTTTTTTTTGTGTGTGTGTGTGTGTCTCAATCACTCTAATTCACCCTAGCATTGGTAACAACTTGAATCGTGAGCCCCACCTAATCACTTAGAGAAACATAGTTTAAAAACAAAACAAAATAAAAACAGAAGTGAAAAGGACTCAACGAGATATGGTGAAACTATCATGTTATTTCTAACACCTGAGCTATGTGCTTTTATGAATAGACTCTTTAGATGTTGCCATCTAGTCAGATTGGTTCCTCAACTCCTACAACCAAAATGCTTCCATCCACCTAGATTGGTTAGTGCCATCCTTAATAGGGATAAATTTCTAGGCTATGGAGTTTATTTATTGCAACGAAAAGGTAAAAAAAAGTTCTACCCCACCTCCAAACTTAAATCTAACATTGTCCTCAATGTTTCTAATTAAAGAACAATACCAAAAATATAAGTAACATGAGGAAATAGTAAAGAGAGAAGTCGGAAAGATAGTACCTGGGTGAAGTGTAACCAAAAACCTACAAAAATATTATACAACATACAAAATCGCCTCGATGGTAAATCAAGGTAAACAGGGTCCTCCAGAGGGACCTCCTCAACATCACCTGTAGGAGAAGGCTCTAAAAAGGGCTTCAATCGCTGACCGTTAACCTTCGAAGAACTACTACCATCTTGTGTCTCAATCTCAACAGCGCCATGAGGAAAAACAGTACGGAACACAAAAGGACCGGTCCACCGAGAGCGCAACTTCCAGGGAAATAGATGCAAACGAGTGTCATACAGAAGAACTTTTTGACCTGGATAAAATGACTTTCGTAAAATATTCCTATCATGCACAAGTTTCATTTTGTTCTTATACTCCTTAGCACTATCGTATGCATCTCTACGAATCTCGTCCAACTCATTGAGCTGGAGCTTTCTTTGAGCTCCTTCCTTGTCAAGTGAAAATTTTAAGTTCTTAATAGCCCAATAGGCTCGATTCTCTAACTCAACAGGCATGTGACATGCCTTGCCAAACACTAAACGATAAGGTGACATTCCAATGGGTGTCTTAAACGCAGTACGGTAATCCCATAAGGCATCAGTAAGCCTCGACGACCAGTCTTTCCTATTTGGATTAAATGTTTTCTCTATAATACGTTTAATTTCCCTATTGGAAACCTCTACCTGACCACTAGTCTGAGGGTGATATGGGGTTGCTACTTTATGGGTAATACTGTATTGTTTCATTAAAAGAGCAAACGGTCTATTACAAAAGTGTGAACCTCCATCACTAATTATAGCTCGCGGGGTACCAAAACGTGTAAGTATATTCTCTTTCAAAAACTGGAGTACGACCCCGTGGTCATTCGTTTTACACGGAACCGCCTCAACCCACTTAGACACATAGTCTACAACGACAAGTATGTAAAGATAACCAAACGAAATAGGAAATGGACCCATAAAATCAATGTCCCACACATCAAAGACCTCAATCACTAAAATAGGATTCAAAGGCATCATATTTCTACGGGAAATGGTTCCTAACTTCTGGCAAGGCTCAGAAGAAACACAATGACTATGGGAATATTTAAACAACGAAGGCCAGTAAAATCCACACTGCAAAATCTTAGCAACAGTCTTCTTAGCACTAAAAATGACCCCCACATGCATGTTCATGAAAAAAGGAGATAATACTAGACTGGTCACTATCAGATACACATCTCCTAATAATCTGGTCCGGACAATACTTAAACAGATAAGGATCGTCCCAAAAGAAATGCTTAACCTCGGCTAAAAACTTAGAACGATCTTGCTTACCCCAATATTGAGGGGTTCGACCAGTAACAAGATAATTCACTATATTTGCATACCAAGGTGATTGGGAAATAGAGAACAATTGCTTATCAGGAAAGCTATCCCTTATAGGAAGGGAATCACTAGGGGAACTAACAACTAGCCTAGACAAGCGGTCTGCTACTACATTTTCTTCACCCTTTTTGTCTCTAATGTCTGGGGAAATTCCTGTAATAATAGGATCCATCTAATCAATCTAGGTTTGGTATCCTTCTTAGATAAAAGGTATTTCAAAGCAGCATGATCTATATAGATTATGATCTTAGAACCTAATAGGTAGGACCTAAACTTATCCAAGGCAAGCACGATTGCTAAAAGTTCCTTCTCGGTAGTTGTGTAGTTCATTTGGGCATCATTCAGAGTTTTGCAAGCATAATAAATCA
This sequence comes from Papaver somniferum, assembly GCF_003573695.1. Lineage (NCBI taxonomy): Eukaryota > Viridiplantae > Streptophyta > Magnoliopsida > Ranunculales > Papaveraceae > Papaver > Papaver somniferum. The sequence goes on from NC_039365.1 coordinate 26,340,116, forward strand.
CATGAAGTAATTTGTTTTCTCGTTGTCCTAAAACGATGCCTATAGCATAATCTGAAGAATCACACATAATCTCAAAGGGTAGGTTCCAGTTAGGTGCCTGGACTATCGGGGCAGTAGTGAGTAAAGTTTTAAGTTTCTCAAAAGCCTCTAAACAAGCATCATCAAAGACAAACTTAACATCTTTTGCAAGCAAATTGCAAAGAGGTCTAGAAATCAAGCTAAAATCCTTAATGAATCGACGGTAAAAACCTGCATCCCCTAGGAATGACCTAATATCTTTTACGGTTTTTGGGACCTGTAAAGTCTTAATAAGGTCAAATTCGGCTTTGTCTACCTCTATACCCTTTGAAGAGACGATGTGCCCTAACAAAATTCCTGATTTAACCATGAAATGGCATTTTTCCCAATTAAGCACTAAATGTTTTTCCTTACACCTAGTCAACACTAATGTCAAATGATGCAAGCACTCATCGAAAGATGAACCAAACACTGAAAAATCATCCATAAAGAACTCTAAGAACCCTTCTACCATATCAGAAAATATACTCATCATACAACGCTGAAAAGTTGCAGGGGCATTACATAGCCTGAAAGGCATGCGTCTATACGCAAAGGTACCAAAGGGACAGGTAAAAGTGGTTTTCTCTTGGTCTTCTAGGACAATAACGATCGGATTATAACCAGAGTAGCCATCTAAGAAGCAATAATGACTATGTCCAGCTAATCGCTCTAGCATTTGGTCGATAAAAGGAAGGGGAAAGTGATCCTTCCTTGTGACCTTGTTCAATTTCCTATAGTCAATACACACACATCATCCCGTGGTCACTCGGGTTGGGATTAATTCATTATTATCATTCTGGACTACAGTGATACCTGATTTCTTGGGGACAACCTGAACAGGGCTGGCCCACTTACTGTCTGAAATTGGGTAAATAATACCCGCATCTAACAACTTAAGCACCTCTTTTCAAACTACCTCTTTCATGTTAGGGTTCAGTCGACATTGCATCTCCCTAGAAGGTTTGGAGTCTTCCTCTAAATGAATCTGATGCATACACACAGTAGGACTTATACCCTTAATGTCTGCTATAGTCCATCCTAAAGCTTCCTTATTGTCTTGAAGTACATTTACTAGCCTACTTTCCTGATCACTATCCAAATTGGAAGCTATAATCACAGGTAAAGTCTCAGATGGGCCTAAAAACACATACTTTAGAGTATCGGGTAGTGGTTTAAGGTCCAACTTTGGGGGATCTTCTAAAGAAGGAATTATGGTAGTCTCAGAAACTGGTAATGGTTCGAACCTAGCTTTCCATATATCAGTGTCTAATACAGGGGTAGAATCTAATAGAGCATTCACCTGTTCAATAGTGCTATCGTCGTCAAAATATAAACCAAAATGAGATAAACAACTTTCTAATGGGTCTTCAGACAAGATGTTTGGTAATGACTCCTGAACTAAGGCTTCTATCATGTTCACCTCCTCAACACATGTGTCATCTAGCTCATGAGGTTGCTTACTGACATTAAAAATGTTCATCTCCATAGTCGTATTACCAAAAGATAAACTCATCACACCATTTCGACAGTTAATGATCACATTAGACGTAGCTAAAAATGAGCGACCTAAAATCACAGGTATCTGGTTCTATGGGTCAGGGACAGGTTGGGTATCTAGGACCACGAAATCCACTGGATAAATAAACTTTTCGACCTCAATAAGAACATCCTCGATAACACCTCGAGGGATTTTAACAGACCTATCATCTAACTGCAGTGTCATCTGAGTAGGTTTCATTTCACCAAGTCCTAGCTGTAAGTATACATGGAATGGCAGTAATTTCACACTGGCTTCTAAGTCAAGTAAATCTTTTTCTACCCGGAAGTTACCTATTGTGCAAGCAATGGTAGGAGAACCTGGGTCTTTGTACTTTGGAGTTGTGGTGTTCTGAATGATTGAACTTACGTGACTAGCTTAAAAGGCTTTCTTATGGACGCTAAGTTTTCGCTTTCGCGTACACATATCCTTAAGGAACTTGGCATAAGCAGGAATTTTCCTAATTGCATCTAATAAGGGAAGGTTTATGGTAACTTTTTCAAAAACCTCCACTATGTCATTAAAGTTCGATTCCTTCTTTGTTGGTACTAATAGCTGAGGAAATGGGGCTCTAGGCCTAAAATCAGACCTTTCAGGAACCGAATTCACATCATCAGAAACTTTATTAGTCTCTTCAGCTACTGGTCCTGAGAGGTGAGATCCTGAGGGGTGAACTACAATATGTTCACTATCGGGCATGGTTACCTTATTGTCTATAACTCTACCACTTCTAAGGGTTCTAACAGCATTCAATTGATTCGATGGTTTTGCACCTAATTCATGAACTCCTCTAGGGTTGGGTTGTGTTTGACTAGGAAACTTACCTTTTTCTCTCAAAGAATCACTTATCAGACCAACCTGGGTTTTTAACTCGGAAATAGCCTGACTATTTTCTTGTCCTATCATGTTACTAGCTTGTAGACTCTGTTCTACGAATAACTGGAATTTTGCAGTTTGCTGAGTTAACAAGGCGAGAGAGTCCTCTAAACTTAGGATTTTCTTATATGACTGATTCTGAAACTGAGCTAGTCCTGAAGGATTCTTAGTATAGCCAAAACCTGTGGGAGCATTAGAATCACTAAACTGACCTTGACTTTGGCCCTTAGACAACGAAAGGTTCGGATGGTTTCTCCAACCAGGATTATAGGTTTCTGAATATGGGTCAATCTTTTGACGGTTATCAAATCTAGTGTTATTATAAAGAGCATTGGTCTGCTCTTCAATATTCTGGCCTTCCCAAAAAGGCTCCACTCTACCACTAGTCTGGCCCACTTCTAAGGCTTCTAACCTTTTTGCTATAGCAGCAATTTAGGCATCTGATTCATAGCCTCCTTCTACCCTATTAACGTTTCCTCTACTTAAAAGAATTGTTTTCTGGGGTTCCCTACTATTTTCCCATTGCTGGGTTTTTTCGGCGATTTCATTACAAAATTCCATCGCCGCATCAACAGTTTGGTTTTCAAATCCACCAGTGCATAGAGAATCAACCATGGTCGTTGTGGAATAATCTAAACCCTCATAAATGATCTGAACTAGCCTAACCTTTTCTAAACTATGATGAGGACACTGGGATAATAAATCATTGAACCTTTCCAAATACCTATGTAAATATTCTCCCTCTTGTTGTGAAAATGTGCATATTTGCGTCCTAATAGACGATGTTTTGTGCCTAGGGAAAAACTTATTGAAAAAGGAAGATGTAAGTTGTTCATATGTCTCAATTGACTCGGAGTCCAAACTATACAGCCACGACTTGGCCTTATCTTTCAGGGAAAATGGGAATAACCTAAGTTTCAAAGCATCATCATTTAAGCCTCTAATTCTTAGAGTACTACAAATTTTCTCAAAATCCCTAACATGGTAATAAGGGTTTTCATTTTCTTTCCCTAAAAAGATTGGGAGCATCTGTAAGGTCCCAGGTTTCAGTTCATAGGGTGCCTCCGTTTCAGCTAACTTAATACACGAAGGACGGGTAGTCCTAGTTGGATTCAACAAAGCTTTCAAAGTTGCCATTTCTGGCGCTATCGGAGCAACAGGAATTCTCTCCTCAGTCAAAGGACGTTCAAAAACAGACTCTTCAAAAGTCGGACTTTCTAGATTAAGGTAATCGATACGCTTCGAACTACTAAGTTTCTCTTTAACAAATCTACCTAGTGCGTCTCTTTTACGTTCAGGCATACAATAGAATTTTCTAAATTGGAAGGGTAAGCAAACACAGATCAAGGCCGACTCAACCAAATCAAACCTACTGATTTCTAGCAAACAAAAAGCATGATGGCTCCACTTAGATTGTTTCTAGACCATCTTCTAATCCTTCGAACGGGAATTCGTTACAATTTAAGCAAACCCCTCTGGAATCAATCCGAGTTAATGTAAGTTGAATAGAGGCGAGGGAAGCTCGGTGGATCTTTGATACCCAAGGCCTCACCGGTATTACAAGGCGGCGCAGTCACGCATTCAACTTACAGAAATCGTCGAGAATTTCGTAGTATGCTTAAAAGAGTAACCAATATTTTTCGAATGACTTTCCTGTGAAGCTCGTTACCCTATCGGTCTCGTTCTAGTCAAAATTTTAGGCTTAGGTTCGCGTAGGTTACGTGTTCCTAAAGCGGGCAAGAAGAGAACGGTGATGAAATCCGAACCCTTATCTTGTATGGCCAGGCCTTGCCCTTTACTAGAAAAATAAATGTCCGCATTCAGTGTTCAACATATATGCATACTAAGGAGTCCAGTAACTCGCTGACAGGGGATTCGCGAGTGTTTAGAATCTTACCTCCCGTTCCAGCCTGGGGATGAATCGGTTGTAGTCGACTCGGGCCACTGATTCCGATGTCTAGTGTACGAACCCAAGGTGCAGAGACAATATCGTAATTTTCCTTCTTCTATGCAAACAGTTTATATTTAAAGTACCCTTACGTAGGGTAATAAAAAAATAATCCCAAAGTCCAAAAGTCCAAAAGTACAAAAAAATAAATAAAAATTACAAAAATAATAAACCCTAATACAGTTTTGTTTTTTTTAAATAAAATAAACAAACCCTAAACTAAAATTGTCTAAAATAAAATTGTCTTCTTTTCTGTTATTTTTTCTTTAATCCTTAGCTCCAAGTCTTTACGAAATCACCAAACTCCTTGGCTCAAGTTTCTTTATGATCCAGAACCTGTAGACACAAGATAAATACCCAAAAACATAAAAAAGGACAAAAATAATAAAAAAATAAAAAAAACCCTAAAACCCTAAAAACAAGTCCGTGTCGGCGGCGCCAAAAATTGATGTGATTTGTAGATAGTGGTAAAAGTGGTTCGATTCTCAGACTTGTGAAGGATATTAATTAGACTTAAATTCTAATATTAAAATAGAAAACTCACTAAAAATTATAGCAAACTCAATCAAAGATGGTATCAATACTAAAAGAAACACTAAGGCTAAGATTCCACTATTTTCCAAGTTCAAAGTGATTAAACCAATACTTATATTTATGCAATTTTCTCGTTTAATTTGATTCTAAAATATTGCAACAAGTAGATTTTCAAAAGTAGTAATTGTAAATACCAAGTATGAAGCATCAAAAGTCTTAAAACTAAGCATACTCCATCAAAATAGATCACAATCACTCAAATAAAAATCATATTCAATAATAGTTCAAGGCAAATAATCATATAATTATTGCAAATAAAAAGATAAAATAGAATATACCACTTTTTGTTGGAAAAATAGCTCCCTCTATCGCCTCAGCAATGGAGTTTAGCTCATCATATTAATCATGATCTCAAAATATGTGTTTGTTGCTCAAAAGATGATTAAAAGAGTGAAAAGTAATAACACAGACTGTTTGCAACAGCGTATTGGTGTTGCAAAACAGCTGTTACAATGGAAATGTTACAGAAAACTGTTGTAACTACTGTTGCTTTTTCGCTGATTTTAAGACCCTAGAATATGACTGTCCTGCACAGCTTAATATTCTCCAGCTGTTAAACAACGACACTGTTCTGCGACTGTTTCCCGTGCGTCAATGTTCTTCGCGTTCTTCCTCTTCAGCAGCAGCAACAGCATAAACAGAGTTTGGTAAAGCTCTGATTTCTTCTTCTCTGGCTCTCCTTAGGTTCCCAAACTCTCGACACCTCTTCTATATGACCCAAGACATCTATTTATATCAAAAATAACGATTAAATCTCTCCCAAATCTTCCAAAATCTCTTTCCTTCTCTTCACGGCCAAGTTGCGGCAATTTCTTGTTTTAGAATTTCTACGCGTTTCTGATCTTTCCTTTTTATTCTAAACTCTTCCTTAGATAGATACAAATCTTTTGGAAAGTTTACAGCACTTTAATCTCTCTAAAATTCCCTAAAACAGGTCACACACGTGACTTTCCATATTTTATGCTGTGAGAAAAATCCGTCGATTGAGCCCAGTATAATCGATTTAAACACCCATATCAGATTCCTAGACCCATAAGGAGTCTATCCTATGAAAATAAGAGGTTTAATCGACCTCAAACTCCTCCACATCACGATTGCCAAAACTGTTATTCACTGCACCCATTTTCCCGCCAAAACCTAATTTTTGAAATGTTGAAGATGGTTGCCCCTTATGCAGGTTAGGGGTGCAATTAGCAACTTCCTGGAAATGGGATGCCCCTTAGTAATTAGGTTACCCCTTATCCAAAGTGAGAGTCTGAATAGCAAATGTCCTCCGGGTGCTTTCCGACAACTTTTCGAGCCAATATTTTCCAACAATGTTTATTGGCCAAAAATACCTACAAATAAATAAAACACCATAATAAGTACAAAAATGAGCCCTAACAATATATAGAATCGAGACAAATCGGACACAAAAATGTGTCTATCAATGAGCTTCATTGTAAATCTAGCTATATCCGATCACAAGCTTCATTGGAATGCAAGTTGTAATAGGTCATTAGTTACTTTGAAAACCAAGGTATAACCAGTCACAAGATGAATTGGGAAGTTAGTTTTAATCAATCACTACCTTTGGGAAGAAAGGTGTAATCAATCACAAGCTAACTTAGGAAGTAAGGTGTAACCGATCACAAGATACCTATGGGAATCAAGGTGTAACCGGTCACAACCTAATTTGGGAAACATGGTATAACCGATCAAAACTTACATTGTGAGGTTGGTACAAACGATCCCAAGAAGCAAAACCGAGTCACCATTATTCACATATCTCTGTAAGTTTTGTGTGAAGCTTGGAATTAGGGTTTGCTAAGAAACTTCTAGATGTCGACATATTTGAACATGTACATAACTCTTATCATCTATTATTCAAAGATATTCCTTGATACTCAAGGTGATCCCTGGTCCGAAAAATTGAAAAGCCATTTAATTATGATTTTCATCATATATATTTTAATTACCAGCAATTAAAGCATATTCTGTGGAAAATATTATTAGTTAATGTGTTAGACTAATAATAGAAGTTTTCTATGAGATTTTTTGGAAATATATGTTTGGCATTTAAGTGGAAATATGAAAACCAAAATTAGGTACTTTAATGTATATCTTGAAAATATTTTTGATTTTGGAATTTCCTTGTTGTCCAAACAACCTTGGTCTACAAATACTTGAGTTTGCATTTCTTACAAACTATCCTAAGAGCCAGACAAACTTCATTTCTTGTTGTTTATGGTGGAGCCGTCTATCCGGAGAGGAAAGTATCCTAATTAGATGAAATCTCTTACGAACGCTCATTTAAAGACTTCTGTGGGACTAAGAAGCTCTACGAGTACTGTTGGTGGGAAACTAGATAATTGCAGTGTTACTAGTTTTCGATTATTGAATTGGTTGACTAACTTTGACGGAATCTAGGTTGCTGAAACTTTGATTGCACCTAGTTTGTTTATTCTTGAGAATCTTCTCTTCTGATATAAGATTCACTCAGACTAGATCAAAACTCATACTAGATCAAGGTATTGACGGGATCTTTGGAAACATCTTCGGATCTAAAGACATCTTGTGATAATCCAATGTTAACAGACTCTGTTCTGTGCGTGATTGATCACAAGACTTGTTTCTTATAGAATTTGTATCTTGAAAGATAGATAACAAGTTTTATTACTTGGCAGAATTCCAATTGGATTTTTGGATACGACTAGATTGATCTTGGATATTGATTTTTGAGATCATACAAGTACTCTTTTTAACAATCAGGTTCACGGACTCATTTTCTTATACATACTGATTGAGAATAGGTAGAGATATAAACTCTATATACATATTTTCAAGGATCATTAAGTTGGTCTACTTGAAATTGTACTTGGTTTTATCCATACAGGTTGTCGAACAAAAAAATTGGTGGTGTACTTGGTATCCTTGCGTTTTGACTCTTTTTAATACGGATAAGGGAATGAACAGTGCAAGGAGGAGAAAACTTTAACCCCGAGAAATCCTGGCCGTTGGATGAGATGACCAGTGAAGGCGGGTTGTTGGATCTTGAAGCAACTGATGATTAACCGAAACGACCATGATTTTTTCGGTTAACCAAACATCCATGGTTTTACAGATATTTCAACGCTTATATGAGTCCCAAATAACTATGACGAAAAAGATGATGTTGAATCATATAACAACATATATATCCTTCTCAAATTTGACATTCAAGGTATCCCCCTTATAATTCCTCGGACGCGCGAAGCACGTGCATGCACCTTGTCATCATTAATTCTTCCACTAGTAAGCAACATGGTTAAATTTTGCTTCCCAGAGTAAGCTTCACAAGCTTAAGATGAAGCTTCATCCTCTTCAATGACCCATCTTTCATGCAAAAGTGAGGGTGTTACATCATCACCCCCTTTAAAAAGTTCATCCCAAAAATTCAAAACAAAACTACATTGGATAAACTTCTTGGGTTTGGATTTCCTGAGAATATGTCACATACCACGATGCTCATAAGGAACTCAAGGTTTCTTCAATTTGTTGCGAATAACAATTAATACCTTTTGAGCATCTATCCTACACCACATACACAAGAATCCTAAGAGAATCCATAATATTACCGAGAATATCGCTTTGGATTCCCTAAGAATGTGTCCCATAACACGTACTCAAAATAACCAAATGGATTATCCCAACACAGTATCCTAAGTGCACGTCCCCCACAACACTAGGAATCCCCAAAGTTCACAGTTTAAAAAGGGTCATCAAATATGACAAGCGTTTCTTAGTGCAGTACTGTGAAGACCAAACTCTAATGCCAGAGAAGTCATATGCAAGCCACCATCTCAGAAGGTCTTCTGGGTTTCCACTGAGGTAGTGGGAGTTAACTAGCCTGACTACACACACTGATCCAAAAGGGTAAGGGGGTGATCAATCTTAATGTTTCTCACTGTTCTGAACGGTCTTCCGGGTCACCAATTATTGGGTAGGTTTTTATTTAAGGCCCGACAAACTATTTTTTGAAGGAAAATTTTGTAATCTCATTACGAAATACTCGATGACGAGTCCAACAACGTACAATCCTTAGTTTCATGTCAGAACTTACTCTGATACCAATTGTGATGGACCGAAAAATCAAGCCTACTGCGCAGGCCAAACTCCCCTATGGGTCACTCGTAACGTAGTGACCAGGCCTTAAAACTTCAAGGCGCACCAGGTAAATACACATTTATTGGCCTTTCCAAGCATGCTCTGCAACCATGATACCATAGACCCAGTTTCCATACTGTTCTAACTTACCCTTGTTCTGCGAAGCGTTCAATGCCATAAAGACTAATGCTGATGTATCCTTGCATGCGTCCTGGCTTCCGAGTCTTGTCCAGGAATAAGGAATGATATCTTTGCACATAGGCCAGTGCAAGCTTATTTTCCCATCTTTCTTACTTCGCTTCAGTATTGATGAAAGAACGCAGTGGTCTTGCTCGTGCCAAGGGTGCATCAGTCAGGATCATTTCTTGTTTGTATTGCATCATCCTTGTGATGCAAATGCATATGAAATCTCTCATAACTTGTGTACATGTTACTTTCCTTTAATGGCCATGCCCAATCCGCAATTGGTGCGCGCCTACCTGGAACAGCTTGATAAGAAGCATGAGCATCCAAGAAAGGACTGTGACTTACCTCATCAAGTATGACAACAATCATCTCTTGCATCACTTTCCCGAGCCATATGATATAAGTCACCATAATGTCGCAATCACCTCGTAATTAAATAATATGAGCGACAAAGTGTTGGACCACTAATTTTGCAACTCATTGCGGATGCCTACGTACCCTTTTCCGTACCTTGAAGGGATCAATAACTAACCGCAATTCATTCATTTCCGGACTAGCATCCAAATATAACTCGTGTTGCAAAACCAAATCCAAGAAAAACCTAGCACGTATAGGCCAAAGAGTATTTTGCAAGATATGCACAAGGTCGTGCATAACTGATGCTTCCTTGAGTAAACATTCTCGATTTCCAACCAACCAACACCTCCTTCATGTATATGACTTATTGACATATCTGCAAATAAAAATTCTGGAGATGATTGACACCCACCAAGTACCACTTCCTTGAGGAAACATCCTCATTTCCTCATGGGAAGCCTCACAACATAATAGTTTCACAACATCATTAATGATTCCATTAGTAAGCAACGTGGTTAAATGTTTCTTCTGGTAATAAGATTCACAAGCTTAAGATGAAGCTTCATCTTGTTCAATGGCGTATCTTTGAGCACGTGTCATGCGGAAAGTGTGGGTGTCACATGTATGCATACCAATTTTGCACATCCTAAACTTTTGTGTATATGATGAACCAGAACAATGGTATTTTACAGTATCAATCGTCAGAATTAAAAATCAGATATTATTACTTTTTGTTTAATCGTTGAAAAAATTTATACCAAAGAAATTATTAAATTAAAATAATGAGTATAACCAAAATTAATCACAAAGGGTTGAACCATACAGAAATTAAACAAATATAACGTCTGACTCGTTTGTCCCTTGAAGCATTTACCGAAAATCGTGTCTCGTACTATATCCTATTCCTGATAACAACCAAGTAACACCCCTGTCTTCGCCTAAATATTTGCAAAGAAGTTAACCTCTCGAAAACCTTGACCATATTGAGCCGCTGGAATCGATGACATATGTGATTTCTCTTTGAAAAAACTTCCCATGGAAATAAAATGGGGAAATGCATGTTTTACGACTTCCAATTAGTGCCCTTCAATCAACAAGTAACGAACTGTTGATTTTTCAATGAGATTGGCTGATGAACACTTGGTGGAAGCACATGTTTGAACCAGCGAGCTTTGCTCTGCTGCAGTATGCATTTTATGTGAAGATGGTTATCGTATTAACTTGTCAGGTTGATTATTTTTTCTTAAAAGGCATGGTCCATATAGTTGTCTATCTAGTGATGGTGCACCCATGGAGGCTAACCTGTTGCGAAATTCGCAGCCCCGACAGAACAGTTACAAATTTAAGGATGTGCACATTTGTAGTGCTACGACATCCTCTTCGTCATACTAGAGTTAAGTACTGATCCAATGTATCGAAATAATTCGAGAAATATAGATTTAAGTCAATCCCAAACCAATATTTATACATGATAAGAAAACATGTAAATGGAAAGAACACCCCTTTAAATTATTCATAACACAAAAACGTATTTGGTGCTATAATAACTCACACGATTAGCTAGTCGCCTGTTGAAGTATGATCGAGTATTGGTTCTATAAAAAAATTATTGAACTCTTAGAGTATTGCAATTGCTTATTAAACTATACCAAAATCAATAATTATCCTTGAGATTACCATACTATAAGTCTAATCTAGCTAAAAGTGCTCCTTTAAACATTGCAGGCGCTTTTCCGAATTCGTGCATGAGCAACTACAACATCCTCTAAGATATAACATACATTTCACAATAAATTCGGGATTTAGCAGAAATACGTGCGGTCCAAATGACGATATTTTAATTTATATAATATCTTTTGAAGCCCGTATTTTCACAGGCTTGTATGCGGAAGTCAGAGTGGAACAAGATTCTGTATAACATCGAATGCCACATATCTGTAGGGAAAGTGTGTTCACTTGGGTGAAGAATTAATTCTCCAAGTGCGAACTGATTGATCTGATGCTAACCCTACATCAAGATTGTATTAGGTATCAATTAGGTTAATCAATATTTCCATACCTCAAATCATTTTTAAAAACGAGTGGTAGAGTTATTAGAACCACTGAAGCATGCACTCGCCTAGCCTATAGTGTATATTTTGGACAGATTTACCCTCTAGATCTTGGAATTGTGCGTTGCGAGAATGGTGAGGCATGTACTTGGTTCTCCAATACGAAAGTGGATTATGCAAGAAACTCGAACCCAAAGAAGAAATGCCTTCGTCAGTGATAGATCAGGAGGCATGCTTATATAATAATGAACATACAAACTAAGAAGTACATACCTTTACGGATCTCACCCTAACTGCATCGTTACAATGCAGCATACCACCTTGATGCTTGCTCCTGGGGGAAATAAATAAATAATGGTGTTATTCTTCCCCTGCCAAACATTGATAGCTCAGTGACATAAGACACATCTTGCTCTTATATTTCGAGGACCCATGTACTCATCCTCTCTAAAATTGTACCAATCTCCTGTACTATATTGACGTACGTTACATAAAGTTTTTCCAGCTTATGGATGGCTTCAACCTCTGTATTAAGGAGGCATCAATGCTGATTTAAGTATCACGTTAGGAAAAAAATTTCTTTTGCGAGAATTTTCAAATGAAATTCAAGACATATATGCATCCATGTAAACAAGAAATCAGGAGGCATCAATACTGGTATGGGTATCGTGTCTGGAACAAAGGTGCTTCTTATAGGAAGTTTCAAATAAAATTTCTGCCATATTTATCCGCCATTACTGGTAAGGTTGACCAGTTCACACTGACTATTAATAAGGTGCCTTTAGAACACACCAGAAACTCTCGTAGTCGCCCTCTTTACATATCTCACCCTAACTGCATAGATGTATCCTTCCGTATAAAATTTTAATGGAGATTTGTCAGTAAAGTGTTTCTCTCGGGGATGATTTGCTTCATCTCTGTATTTCCCAATTTGATTTTTTCGGCCTGAAAAATTTGATAACTTTGTTATTTTTTATCCATGGAGATGAAACAAATGATATTTTCCTATTTTATTGAGACTTTGCTTATTCATTTGGTCTATATGTCTGATAGGAGGAATACATAAAGTTTTTCTTTCGCGGATGATTTGTTTCCTCTCCGAGTTTCCCAGTTAGTTTTTTGGGGATCAAAACTCTAGTAACATAGGTGACTTTATCCATGAAGAAATGACAAATGATGTTTCCCCGCTATTTTATCGAGACTTTGATGCTTCATTCGGTATGTACATCTGACGGAATATGCTTTTACCTAGAGTTCGAGTTTTGTTGTGAGGACACCAAAAGGACTGAATATGTCATTAATATTTTTTTTGACCTCCATCAGTAGAGATCTCCTTAATTAGGAATATGAAATAACACATCCATATGAGAGAAATATGAATTCTGCACTTCCAGTTTTCAACAATTTCTACTAATAAAAATTTCCTCTTCGAAAAAAAAATCCATCATTGTTGGTCTTATCTCGGTGTTGTTAATCTGGTTGTTACCATGTTTATTACGTTTAAGACTCTTCCTAACCATAATTATTTTACTAACAAGTACCATCTTCCTAGAACTTTGAAATTTTATCAGACCACTAACTCCACTAACACCACTAGTATTATCAGGAAAACCCCAATCTATAACACCACTAACAGTACATACATGCAATTTTATAAAATTATCTTCATCTACTTTACCATTGCTCCAAAATGAAAAGTACATTTCCAGGTGCCACTGTAGTACAGTGGTAAAGTCACCTGGTGATGATATCAATGACCTGAGTTCGAAACTCGCCAGCATCAAGATTCTTTACCGATCAAAAAAAATAAAAAAAATAAATGAAAAGTACATTTATTAGTTATCACACGTGTCAAATGAGAACCTATTATCATCACCAAATAGATTCAGTTTTGGATGCAAACCATGTACATTTACCAACCTATGCAAACCATCTCCACTTGTACCAACTTTACAATTACAACCGTACAAGTCTATGTATTGCTATTTATCATACTTACACAAAAATCCCTATCCTCGCTACCCATACTGAAAGATTTAAGATAAATAAAACAATTCAATAATCAAACATATCTACGCTGTGTTACATGTTTATAAATCATCAGTTTTATGTGATATAAACACTACATAAGCATTACTAATAACTATAATAAGTTATTGCAGAAAGTGTTAGAGCACTGCTCGGTCGAACTCGCAAGCGTTGCTATCTCAAGCTTGTTTGTCAAGTTTAGTTGTCAAAACCATAAGTTTTGATTTCTATTCTACTTATAACTAAGTCTCGGATTAGGATAGTAAGTGTAGTTCACTACACCATATCCTGGTTTTTGCAACGCCAAAGTTTTTGATGCCCAACGGATATAAAAGTTGCAGATTGAGCAACAGAAGTATACGTTGCACAACAAAAGTCTGTTGCATAAATTATAAATTAATTCATAATATTTGAGAGTAATTTTTGCACCGTTGATATAGGTTGCGATCCTACGGTTATTCTAAATTGTATTATTTTCAAGAGTTTTTATCTACTTATCTTTTTTCTAAAGGGTTTTATTTATTTTATTTCTATCTTATCTCGATCGAACTCTCTTCTTCAGACATACTCTGTTCTTCCTCTCAACTCTCTTTTTTCTATCTCAACTCTCTCAGACAAATTCCATTCTATCATCAACGCTCTCAGGCAGATTTCATATCGAGATTTCAGATGAAAAGATATAGCAAGTTCAATTGAAGATTCTAAGTAGCTGAAAAAACCTTATTTTCAACCAGAGACGAAACCCCAGAATTCGGCTTTAAAACCTCAAATCAAAACCCATTTATTTTTAAGATATGTATCCTAATCAAAACCCCTAAATCAGAAAGTTTGATCTATCAACTATTAACCTTAATATTCAGAAGAAGGTATAAACCCTAATTTCTGTTTTATTTATTTTGGTTGATTGAAACGCTGTTTGATGATTTCTGGATGTTATTCATTTATTTATTCTCTTGTTTTATCATTATTTCAGTAGTTTGGTTATCTTCTTCATTAGGATTTAATGGAAGTTCGGTTATTTTCTTCACTAGTGTGCTTTGTGTTCAGAAATCATATGGTTTCACTTGAAATATACTTCATTACAGGCTTAGTGTTGTTGTTTTACTATGATTTCAGTTTCAATATGTTTTGTTTAAGCACATGGTTCACTAATAACTATAGATTGCAAGATGTGTATGTTTATAAGCTATGTTAGAAAGCATGTATTAATGACTGGTTATGTATGTATTCATGAAAGGTTGTATCCTCGAAAGTTAAGTTTTGTGCACTAGAAAAATGGGACTTGTTGTTATTAAACGATCCATTCATTACTACTGATTACAAGGTATATTTTTGTTCACTCTTGTCTAGTCAATGTCTTCTATATATGTTTGGTTTGCAGATTATGAGAGACTTTTCAGTCCATATGCTTCGTAGAGATGGGTTTAGGTTTATTTGTAATCCTTGCGAAAATTAAAAAAGTGGGGTTGTTTTTTTTGTTTAGAACTGTATACAAGGGTTTATACAGACTAATAGTTGAATATTTATTGTTGATCTTATGTTTTTATGGAGTTTTAGATTTTGGATTTTGTGTTTTTGTTTGATTGGAATATAGAAAAATGGAAATTTTGAGATTTTGGTTAATGCGTATTGCTGATTTGGGGTTTGATTGATGGAATTGCTTGTATTATTATTGAATTTGCTTTGTCGAATATGTTTGATCTAGAATTTTAGATGTTTTGTGTATCTGAGTTAGCACCTGGTGGTGTTGAATTTTTTTTTTAATGCAAGTGGAAGCTACGGGTTTATATGTATAGTAATCACAATTTTCTTTTTATATGTGGCAGGAGTTGTTAACGGGGATGTGGTTACTCGAGGGTCTCAATTTTCTTTAAAGGATGTCGAGGTGTTGGGTGGTGAAGTTGAATTGGATGCAGTAAGATTTGATTTCACATTTCTTAAAATTTGCCGGTCTGATATTCTGGATTAGTATACCTTCATTTGATTAATTTAATGGAGTGTATTTAGAATGGTGGCTACTTGTGCTGAAGCTGCTATTGACTAACTGTATCCAACTGATAAGCAAAGAGTTCGCCAAACACATATTTTACACTGTTTTCGTGGGAACTGAAATTAGGTTGGACTTGAGGCGAAACCCAATGCCTTATTCTTTTCTTTAAGTTCATATTATATGTATATCAAGATCATTATATCATTGGCTTATTTGGATTTACAAAGCATCCACTGTCACTTCAACTTGTTTTCTGTTTTTTCTACAGTCTGATGCCACAAAGACGCGTTCAAAGCTACAAGCCGCCGAAATCGGTTCTTCTCACCTTGATGTTTCGATGAACAGTGTTATACATGAAGAACTGAATTTTTGACAACCATCCAGTGTTTATTAGGTACTAGTTCATTGAGTGTAGAGGCCGAATTCCCGACAGTTGCATAGCCTATCGGCATCTGGTTCATTGTGAATCACCTCTTAACTTTTGTAATGTTGGTATTACTTTAAATCTTAATTAGTATTGTTTTTACTCTTAATGTTTCTATCTTTTGGTTTGTTCCATAAACACGGGAGATAAATCTATGTATATGGAGTTGCATCAAAATGTTAATGCAATTGTAAATCTTGTCAAAGATAACCACTTGGTAAGTATTGTGTTGCAGATGTACCATGTAGATATGTATTAAGAACATTGTATCATTGAATTATTTGGATTTACAAAGCATCCCCTGGCATTTAAACTTGTTTTCTATTTTTTTTACAGTTTAGATGTCACAAGGACGCGTTCAAAGCTACAAGCCGCTGAAATATTGAACTGGGACCTGAACTCAACAGGGGTAAAGCAGAGTTGGAATGACTGAAGAGTAAAATTGGCCGAAGAAGTCACTTCTACCTGCATGAACAATCAAAATCAGGTTGGTCACTTCTCTTTGCGTTTGCAAAATGTAAACTGAATACTTCGTCGTCCAGATTGAATTCATGTTGTCTCTGATTCTCTGTTATCTAGATACCTAATGAAGAAATACTTCTTCGATGCAAGAAAGGAAGTTAGCTGAAATGAGGAAATACTTCTTATGAGGATCCAAGTGGTGGAGCAAGGAAGAGCTTAAAGGCTCTTATGAAGCATATCAGGGCCAACATTTTGCCTATTTTATTCGATTTCTACTTACTAACAAGTGGGTCTCTACTAGGGCCATGGAGATGTATTCCTCCATCTAGTTGATTTGATTTATAATCAACTAAGTTTTTGACTTGTTATTTGCGGTTAGAACGATCTTCAGATAGGTATCGCTTCTGTTATTGCAATCGTTTTGAATCATGCAAAAGGTGCTTTATAGCTTGGACGTCTTTATTTACGTACATCCCTTGCTTGTCTATATGATGCATATTGCATGTTACCACAATTTGGAGGATACACTCTGAAGAATTTTAAAGACCTGTTTCAAAGCTTTGGGTTTGACGCATATCCAGTAGTAGGGCTGCACAAAATCGACTCAACCCACCAACCCACACCCACCTGAAATTATCCGCACCCGACCTAACCCACTTAGGAACGGGTCGACTATGGGTCATAACATCAAAACCCATCGTATGGTGGATCGATTGTGGGTGACAACTTCCCTCACCCGACCCAACTCACCCACCCACCTAAATATTTCTAAATTAATGCTAACCCTTAGATTACCTATCTTAGATGAACCACATCCATTGAAGTGATAATATATAATGCCTAAACCTAATCATCGGTAGCTTCTCTTCACTGAAGAGTCTTCAATCAGTTCCCTTCAATGGCAGTCTCAGAGGCTCAGTTTATTTTTTTCATTTTCTCTTCGCTTTGTAAATCAAATCACAGCATCACCAGCAGCAATCAATCAACATCGTCACCAGTAAACCAACAACCAAAGGTGAGACTAGGAATCATTGTAATTTGTAAATACTAATTAGGGTTTTGTTTCCTAAGATTGATTTTGGGTTGGCTTATTTCAATTGGGTTCTTAATGTAATGTTCATTGTATTTTATGGTGGGTAACCCACCACCCACCCGATCCAACCCACCGTAATGTGGGTCGGGTGAAAATCGACCCATTGTAATGTTGGGTTGGTTGCGGGTGACAACTTCTGTTACCCACCATCAGTGGGTTGGGTGACGGGTGAGGCCAAACCCGACCCAACCCGACCCATGTGCAGCCCTATCCAGTAGTCATTGGCCTTATCCTCTTTCAGGTATCGTTGTCCCATAGCCTGGTCATAGAAGCTGACCCTGAAGGTGCATCCACTAGTATATAAGTTTTATACATGTTGGAACCTTTTTTTTCGTCAACAAAATTTCTCATAAAAGTAGCAATTTATTCTCAACAATAGATGACCCATACCCACTTACTTGTGTTGAATGATTGGTCACTATAGTGTGGTCTCTCACTTACCCACTTTTCTTAAGGTGTAAAGAGTTTACGTTTGTTTTTGGATGAAAACCATTCTTGGAATTAGCTTTTAATTTCTTAGAAATGCTCAAAGCATTATCGTAGTGGGGTTCTGCAGCTGTTCATAGTAAATATGTTGCATTTTTAAAAGTTGTATGTTGCGGCATCTTATGTTTCGCTGATGTTAAGATACGTATAGCATGATTACATTATCTTTAGTGGGCCACATGGTGAAGTATTGTGGGTGAAACTTTGAACTGTATGAAAAATTTTGAACTTTTTAAATTAGGTTTGTAAAAAAATTTCATATTGAGCATTACTCTAGCGCTGAAAATGTCTGACTTGTTTGAAGGTGTTGATGGTAAGAAAGGTGGTGTTGGGGATCTGCAGAATATATAATCAGGCGCATAAATCTGCCAGAATTATCGCTGGAATTTATTTATTTTTACCTGTAAATAGTTTTGTAACGTATATAAATGTTGCTAAAATTCGATTAATACGTTGCCTAAACTACTGTAACCGTTGCAAAATTTGTAAAATAAAATGTTGCTGAACCAGATTGCAATAGATGCATATACGTTGCACAAGTTAATTTCCCAAACGGATTTCGGCGTTGCACCAATATTTGCTACGCCATATTGCCAACGCATATAAGCGTTGGTTAAGTTCTTTGCAACGCGTATATCCGTCCCAAATCGGATGTTTTGGTGTAGTGGTTGAGCATTAGACTTCACGATGTTCATCGATTGAAGACGAAAAACTACTAAGGGGAGCTTGTGGAACTTCATCAACAAAAGGTATGTGGAGACTTGAACTCACCTATCACTCAAAAGTCTATCTACTCTATCTCATATTTGAGACAAAAGCCGTATAGCTATATAGACTTCGATTATACACATTTGATATTTCGAACTGAGTTTCACTCGCTTACATATTTCTCGAAATATGTTTTAGTAAGCTTTCGCTTTAACCAAGTTCATATGATATTCTTGAGCAAAGTCAAAAAATGATTATGTGAAAATCGCCTGGTAACATCTTACATGATTTGTGTGAGACAGTCATTTGATGTAGACTCGGAATATTTCGTATTGATCATTCGATCACTTGAAAATTGCTTTGAAGCTAATAGTTTGTGTGAGACAGCTATTGTCGTCTTCTAAGAATGTTTCAACGATTGAAATGGGAGTTTAGAACAATTAACCATGATTGGATATAACACAGTATGCATACTTGTATGCTAACTGTTGCAAGTTATTTCAAGTCCGGGAACCATAGTATGCATACCCGTATGCGTACTGGTTGGTTAATGAAAGTTCGGGAATTTAGTATGCATACCCGTATGCGTACTGGCGTACATAAATTCAACTGAGTTTGGAGGTATTCGTATCCATTCGCATACTGGGGAACCCAAACTTAGTCCGGCCACTTAGGTATGCATACCTGTTTGCATACTTGAGTAGGTTATGTTCTAAAATCAATTCGTTCATGAACTAATACATTTATATATTAAGGAATGAAATATTTTGCAAACTGTGGCTATAATATTCATGAATTGATTCGAGTGAATCAAAATCGATTTTGCTTCAATTGTGTCTTGTATACTTCTATGAGAATATAAACAATTGAACAACTCTAGAACTAGTTTCATTTGAGTCATTTGAACTAGTTATGGTTAAGATGAATAAGGTTGATATGAAGGTGTTCATATGGATAACTTCGGTTAACTATTATTGAGCCAATAAGGTGCATGCGTTTAGGTATGGTTATACATATCTAAATGAAGTCACTTTTCATTTATGTGTAACAAGCTAAGTTCGATCTAACGGTTGAAAGATATTAGCTTAAGTATAATCAGGTTTTCATCTAACGGTAAATATTGAATGCTTTTTTACCAAGGTAGCATTGATTGCAATCCCTGATTTGAAGACTATATAAGGGAGAACTCTAACAATTAGGAAACCTAATCCCCACATCTCCTGTGTGATACTAGTTGTGACTATAGTCGATTCTCCTTTAACCTTAGGTTTTTCCAAAACCCTGTAGGTTAACGACTTGAAGACTTCATTGATATTTCGAAACCAGACCCAACTATTTTCTCTGTAGTTGAGCACTATCTTCTTTAATATTTGCTAGAGATTTAATCTCCGGTAGGCAAGATAAAAAGTAGTCACAAAAATCTTCGTCTCATCGTTTGTGATTCCACAATATCTTGTTTCCCTACCATACGATTAAGATTATTGTGAGGTGATTGATATTATTAGGTTGTTCTTCGGAAATATAAGACCGGTGTATTAATTGGTCCTGTTCACCTTGATTTATCATAAGAAGGAACAAAACTCATAGGTATTTCTGTGGGAGACAGATTTATCTATTCAATAGACTTTTCTGTGTGAGACAGATTGGTGTATCAAGTCTTCGATTTTGGGTCGTAGCAACTCTTAGTTGTGGGTGAGATCAGCTAAGGGAATCAAGTGCGCAGAGTCATACTGGGATTCAGAGGCGTAGGAACATGAATGTATCTTGATCAATGTGAGATTGGTTAGGGATCAACCACATTCTAGTCCGAAGTTAACTTGGAGTAGGCTAGTGTCTGTAGCGGCTCAATATAGTGTGGTGTATGTATTATTTCTTTTCCGCATTATATTTGTTTATATGATTGAAATATCACAGGTTGTGCGTAGTTCAATCAATTAGTTAATCCAACCTTTGGTTGTTGATATCAATTGATTGACACTTGAATATTGGTCTTTGGTACCGTTCAAGTTGTTTCACATAATAATCGGGCTCACAGATTTCTGTCTGTTTGATTTGCTGATTACATTGTGAAACAGAGATATAACTCTTGGATATATTTGCATTGATTGAGTCTGACTGTCTAGTTGATTCTCTTGGAATTATATTGGAGTTCGTCCATACAAATTTCCTAAACGAAATATTGGGTGAGGTTGTTAGACCCCCGCTTGTTCAGAAAGCATGCTAAGGATTTACTTAGGTAAAATAAGTTACTGCGGAAACAAATAATTTACTGGCTAGATTAAAAATGAGAAGAAACACTAGAAATTAGAAGACAAAAAAAGCAGGCCATGCCATGGTACATACAAAATACCAAATAAAGGTATAAAAATACCTTGTTATAAGCTACAACAACTACAAGAGACGTCATACGCATCCATTGGTACACACCAAATACCCAATTGAGGGCACAACATCATGTACTGATGATTACAAAATTCAGAAATATAAAATATAGAGTATTAAAAACAATCACAAATCAATTTATAATATTCGGATATTAACAATGAACATGCAAGAACAATTTCTCATTACCAATAAAACTAAACCTTAATTTCAGGGGGAGGGGGAAACCAATTTTCTTAAACCTAATTTTCTTTCTCTAAACCTAATTTCAGACAACAAAACTTATTATCCATTCAAGCGTACTAACCATTCGAACGTTAACAATAATTAATACAAAACCAGGGTTTCAATTACTTACTTATTCTTCTATCTGTTAATGAAACCAGGGTTTCAATTTCTTCTACATTTAATTCTCTCTATGCATGTGTGACTCCCTTCTCACTACCCCTCTCTCTCTCTCTCGATCTAACTATCTCTTTATCTAACTCTCTCTGCATACGATTCTCTTCTTCTCTTCTTCCTCTCTGGATCTCTCTTTGTGAAAGTTTATTTTTGAAAGTGAATGAAGCTTGACCACGAAGAAAAGATAAGGTTTCATACACACCCGTGGGCTAAGAATGCAGTAGATGGATACGTGTAAGTAACCTCCACATTTATAAAAATTCGTGTCCACTTTTCATGATGACATGTGTCGACGTAAATTATTTCATTCGTATGATCAAAATTATCATTTTATAATTACATTCGGAAGTTTATGATTAGGTCATGCATCACCAAACTCAATCTCAAACCGTTCATTTGCTTCGAGATTTGACACTCTAAGAATGTAATGTGTGGCTTCAAATAACATATACCACCATCATTTTTATCGCGATCAAAATTATCTAGGATCTTTACACGATCTCATTCATATTAATTAGAAGTAAGGTTAGAAATGACATTTCATAACACTATTCACGTGGTCAAGATTCCCATTTGACTAGTTAGCTCTATTGGATGGAATAGTTAACAGATCGGGTATTTATTTTAATTTCAAAAGATCAGGGTAATTTTCCAAGATGACTCCTAAAATTGGTGCACCCTAGCCCTAAGTCCAAAAAACTTAATGTTCAAAAATGGTTAGAGCATAGTTCGGTTGAACTCACCAAGCGTTGGTATGTCAAGTTTGATTGTCATATTTTAGTGTGTCAAAACTCATCTAAAGTCGCTTGATTATATACTAGAGTCAACTTCGCTTAGGTTAGACTAGAAAGTTTAGGAATGTTTAACATACAAGTATTACTCTGAAGACCTGAAGAATGTGAAGAAGTAGCGAACTACAACGACGACATCATCCTTCTACTTGAGGTTAGTAATATTGATTTGAACTGTTTCATTCCTAACGTATCTTTCAAGTCGTGATATATTGAAAACATAATTGCGAAGCCGTATATACTGTACATATTGTATAATACTCTGATGTGACATGGTCATAATTGTATGATCATAGTATTATGGAATTATACTACGAAGTATAATGCTAATCTTTTGAACTTCGTAGACATGACATCGACATAATCTTGTATATATTGTTATGATTATGTGAATGGGTTATGTTGAAGATTTCATCATAGGAAACAAAGTTTTACATTCTTTTAAAAGAAGTATATTCATGAACTTATTTCGTGGATCGAAAGGGAAATCATTAGGCTTATTGGTCCGGCTATTCATTGAAAATATTTGGATGACCAATATGTGCGAGATGGTAGAACCGATCATAACTATGTTATGTAATTGGTGTAACTAATCACAATGCCTAACTTATGATTTGATATGACTGGTTTTTATTAATTGGTTTGATCGATCCTAAGTAATCACCATGTGATGGTATGATCGATATTTGTAATTGGTGCAGCCAATCCTAGTAATTGGTGTGAACGATCACAGAATATTGTGTAATCGATCTTAGTAATTGGCAACCGATCCTGGTAACTGGTGTGACTGATCACAAGAAATACCACGAGAATATGGAACAGATTCTGGTAACTGGTGCAACTGGTCCTGGTAACCTGTGTGACCGATCACAAGTATTTCCATACTGAGGTATAACCAATCCTTGTGATTGGTAGAACCGATTGAACCCATGTATGTGATTTGATATTTGATCAATCACAAAGTTGTCTTGGAATACAGGGAAACCAATTCTAAACTTGTTTGGAAGTGTGGTATAACCGATTCCAAAAATGTAAATCCATGTAAATATGAAATAAGGATTTAAAATGAAAAAGATGTCAACATACTTTGAATACTGAAAAAGCGGGGGTCTAACAACCACACCCAATATTTCGCTTAGCAATCTGTATGGAAAAACTCCAATATACTTTTTAGAGAATCAACTAGACAGTCAGACTCAATCTTAATAAAAGTATATCGAAGAGTTATATCTCACTTTCTCGATTCAATACTTACTCAAGCAAATAGAAATCTGCGAGTTTAATTGAATACAAGAGAAATCACTTGAACGGTACCAAAGACCAATGTTTAAGGATCAATCAATTTCAATCAACAACCAAATATGAAATAAGGATTTAAAATGAAAAAGATGTCAACATACTTTGAACACTGAAAAAAGCGGGGGTCTAACAACCACACCCAATATTTCGCTTAGCAATATGTATGGACAAACTCCAATATACTTTTCAGAGAATCAACTAGACAGTCAGACTCAATCTTAATAAAAGTATACCAAAGAGTTATATCTCACTTTCTCGATTCAATACTTACTCAAGCAAATAGAAATCTGCGAGTCTAATTGAATACAAGAGAAATCACTTGAACGGTACCAAAGACCAATGTTCAAGGATCAATCAATTTCAATCAACAACCAAAGGTTGAATTTCCCAATTGATCGATTCAACGCCCAACCTGTGATATTTCAATTATATGACAAAATATAATGCGGAAAAGAAATAACACAAACACCAGAAGTTTTGTTAACGAGGAAACCGCAAATTCAGAAAAACCCCGGGACCTAGTCAAGATTGAACACACACTGTATTAATCCGCTACAGACACTAGCCTACTACAAACTAACTTCGGTCTGGACTATAGTTGAACCCCAATCAATCTCACACTAATCCAAGGAACAATTGCGCTCCTTATATCTCTGATCCCGGCAGGATACTACGCACTTGATTCCCTTAGATGATCTCACCCATAACTAAGAGTTGATACGACCCAAAGTCGAAGACTTTAATAAGCAAATCTGTATCACACAGAAAAGTCTACTGTAATAGATAAATCTGTCTCCCACAAAAATACCTACGAGTTTTGTTCTGCCTTTTGATAAATCAAGGTGAATAAGAACCAATTGATAACCCGGACTTATATTGTCGAAGAACATCCTAGAATTATCAATCACCTCACAGTAATCTTAATCGACTAGCGAAAGAAGATATTGCGGAATCACAAACAATGAGACGAAGATGTTTGTGACTTCTTTTATATCTTGCCTATTGGAGAAATTAATCTCAAGCCAATCTTACGATTGTACTTAATACAATAGAAACAACAAGATCATATCACGCAACTACAGAAAAATAGTTGGGTCTGGCTTCACAATCCCAGTGAAGTCTTCAAGTCGTTAACCTACAGGGTCTCGATAGAAACCTAAGGTTAAAGGAGAATCCACTCTGGATAATACAACTAGTATCACACAGAATGTGTGAGACTAGGTTTACCAGTTGCTAGAGTTCTTCTTTATATAGTCTTTCAAATAAGGGTTTGCAATCTAAGTTACCTTGGTAACAAAGCATTCAATATTCAACGTTAGATGAAAACCTAATTAGATTCAAGCTAATATCTTTCAACCGTTAGATCGAACTTAGCTTGTTATACACAAATAAAATGCACGTTTATTTAGGTTTGTGTAACCATACCCAAACATGTACACTTAGTTGGTTCAACAGTAATTAACCAAATGGTTTTCCATATAAGCACTTTCATATCAACCATATCCATCTTAACCATCACTAGTTCAAATGACTCAAGAGAACTAGTTAGATAGTTGTTCAATTGCTTAGATCTTATAGAAGTATACAAGACATATTTGAAGCAAACACGATTTGATTCACTCGAATCAATTCATGAACTTTATAGCCACAATTTGCAAGTACGCATTCCTTAGTTTATATAAGTTTAAGTTCACGAATAATCGTTTTTAGAAACTAACCCACTTAAGTGCGCATACTGGTACGCGGACTTAAGTACCCAGAATAAGTTTGTTTTCAGTTCACAAACTCCAGCAGAAATTCACGGGATGTGAACTTCCGACAGTACACGTACTGATACGCGGACTTCAGTTCCGGTTTTCCTGAGCATCAAAGTACTCATACTTTGCTTCAAGGAATAAGGACTTACACACGTATGAGTTATCACACAATGTTTATATCCTTTCAAGGTTATATTCTTGTTTGTGAGTGAAAACTGTTTCTGCTGGTTTTGGTAAATTTGGGTGTGTGGATGAGAAACAAGTCTAAACTTAAAACAAATGTACTGCACGGAAGTACTTTAGATTCGAGAAATCAATCTGTACAATCATGGTCTAAACCAAGAAATGGTCGTTCCAGTCTTGCTTCCGTCACAAAGTGAAGGAAAAGGGTTGGTCTTAGGGAGGGAAGCGAAGAAGATGTTGAGACCAGAATGATTAATTCTGAAGGTGTGGTTATTTTATGACTTGTATCAGAATTTGGAACTGGCTTGCGGAATGAAAGCTATCAGTTCTTTGGTATTTTTCTGGATACTGTGTTGTTGTTAACCAAAACTTGTTTTTTGGTCGAAATAGGTGAAACCTATTTATACAAGTCACAACTGAACGCACCCTGGTCTCGTAGGAAGTGGGAGTCTTTGAGTGATGGAGAAGTGGGGTAATGTGTAAATGCCAAAAGCCACGTTCCCACTATGAAGGAAACGGGTTTGTTTACACCCACTACTTTTTTCCGCCACTAACTGCCCTGTTTTCCTGACACTTTCTTATGATGGACGTGTTGCACGCCGCACGCTGTAAACTGCCAGATCAATACCCTGATGAGCATCCCCCAGTTTGTGACATGTTTGATGTATCGAGTATTGAAAAGTGTAGCAGATTGCTGAATCGGTCTTGTGTACAAGTCCTGGCGACTCTGATTATTTGTATGCCAACTAAGTAGCAGATAGCCATGTGTGGCGAGTCAAAGTCAGGAGTCTTTCCATAAGAGAATAGCGTGTGATTCTATTAGGCTTGCTGGTCGCCTAAAACTTGTCAAAGGCCTGTCAATTTTGTGGCGAATTTGGACGGCTGAAATTGTAATTCATGTGAGAGGGTGGCCATTGATTATGGCCGCATTCCGTTGGCATCTTTTAATAGCACAGTAGAGCAATTGGCACATGCCATTGACGTGGTGGCATGGCCAAAGCTAAAATTTGGCGTCATGGCCAAAATTAGGGCTTGGAGGCATGTCCAAGACTAGAATTTGGCGTCATGGCCAAAATTAGGGCTTAGAGGCATGGCCAAGCTAGGATTTTGCGACGTGGCATAAATTAGAGCTTGGCGGCATGGACAAGGATAGAATTTGGAATATTGGTGTTAGACCCAAATATGGCTTCGGCAACATTGGCTCCAGTTGCCATATCAAACATAATGCCTTAGGGAGCATTACTTTGCTTGGTTAGCATGACATCCTTGGATAAATTAGGGTTCGGCATATCGAAACCCTAATTAGCGTGTGTAGCATGTGGCGTGGCACAATTTCGTTTTTTGTGCAGACGGAGCCATGGCCACGCCAAAGGAATGATGACTGAGCCATAACACGGGGATGGCCACAGGAGCAAGGGAAGCTATGAGTGTCCATATCATGGAACCAATTTTAGGGTTTCTTGGGTTACACATGGCTCGTGGCATGTTGTGGGGCCCAAAGCGGCGTAATTTGGGCCATAACTGAAAATTAGGGTTTTGGTTAATGCGCCTAAAGAAAAGTCGTGCTTCTGACTAGAAAACCCTAATTTAAGCACGTCATGGCGTTGGCCACGAACAAGAGGTAGGCTAGCACGTGGGCGCGCTATTTACATCACGTTGGCCTGTTTGGCATGATGCCACAAAGTGGCACGTTTGGCGTGACGGAGTGGCATGTTTGGCATGCTGCCACAAAGTTGCATGTTTGGCGTGGCGGAGTGGGATGTTGGCATGCCGTTCAACTCATTGGAACAACATGGCATGTTAGGCATGTTGGCGCGGTTTTGGAAATCCAATTGGCTTTGTGACCATCTGCCGCAATTTGCCTCTTTTGACATTGTGGAAAGGTTAGAGCAACATGATTGGTTAATATAAAAGAGGTCGGACAAGCATGGGCATGGCCACACTTCTAGTGTGCGTGTTGCGGATTTAGAGCGACCTGATTGGTCAATAGGAAAGAATAGGGACGGTCAAGCAGCATGGGGCGTGGCCATTGGCAAGTGGCGCCGGCTGGCTTATGGCACGACCACACCTCCCTTTGTTGCTGCTCCTAGTTTCCGCGGCTCCTCTTTTTTATTCCTTTTTTTCTGATTTTGGGTAGGATTTTGAACCTACTAATCCATCGCGGATCAATTGCCTAGTTCGCCTAAGCTTAATTTCGACCGGCGGGGTCTAATATACTGCGCAGGGCGCAAAACCCTAATTTTGCAAATTAGTCAGGGTAATATATGAATCTTGTGAATTATCACAAAATTGATTGAATTCTATGTTTTGACACAGAATTCTTTAAGTTTATTGCCGGAGAGCAGTATGCTTTCCGATTTGAGTACTTTTATGCAAGGACCTTAACCTTGATACTTTAAAATCCGTGATACTCTGCTGTGTGTGAACACAAATTTTCATGTCATATCAATATTAAGGGTTCGAAACATAGCATACTAAAAATACTCGGCAGGCTTCAGCATTAGTGAGTAATGCAGCTAGGAGTTTATATACTCATTAGGCTCTATACTAGTGAACAATTCATCTAGGAGCTTGAGTTTCAATATAATATGAAGAGTGACATTAGAACTCATCAGATTCTGATATATTCTCCAATTTCCCTGCGGAATATACACATATCAATGTCTACTACATCTGATGCCGAGTTAGGTAGATAGACTTTTACAGTTTTCGCTCTATACTAAAAACCACCATCAACATTAAGTCCCCTGCTTAGCACGTAACCGTGGCATTGTTGCTGGGTAAGCATGATATGGTGACAGACAAGGATAACAAATCGAAAGGGCAGGACATGAAGAGGTTACGAGGAAAAAATCCGACCGACCTTTGGCAAGAGGCATGAACAGTTCGTGATATTTGTGTCAACGCGCCTCTGGCTTGGCCACGAAGTACTAGTGTTACAGAGTGTTGGCGCCGCGGAGCATTGCAGGTTGAGCGACTGGCTTGGCTACGGGGTATTGTAGGTTGAGCGGCTGTCTTGGCTACGGAGTATTGTAGGTTGAGCGGATGGTGTTCCTCGTGCTGGCATGTTGCTGGTTCGGTCATGGAGGTTGGTTCCATGGAGCGTTGGCGCTGCGGGCCCAACTGCCTTCTTCCGTGCATGATACAAAAAGAAAAATCTTCCTCTACTTGAATTCCAAAAGTGCTATGCATATAAAAGGGCGTGCTAACTTCCTCCCCTTTCATTATTCGCTCGTCTGCTTCTTGCGTTCGTTTGCAGCAGCTCGATCATAGGCATGCCAATCGTCTTCGTATTTTTAGCCCCGAGTGTAATATCCATGAGCAGTTGATCAAACCTCTCCAGTAGATTTCAAAATTTACCAAACTCGTTGCACTCCTGGGATGGATGAATGAAATATATGCTCGGCAATGATCACGTCAGGGAAAATCTTGGAGAGTGTAGCTGCGTTGTTGATCCGTCCTTAAGTTTTAGTTATTTAGTGTCTGGACTGCTAAGCCGGTGTATGGAAGGCTTATTCTTGCTTTTCTGATTGCGGTGATGATATGTTGTGGATGCTTGTATGGTCGAAATCTTCCGGAACCGCTAGGTGAAGTAGACGGGCTGAGAGGCGTTGCGTTGCTGACGTACTGTTATCAAGTCTCCAAGGACTTCATTCCAAGAGGCATCCTTCGAATCATATTTTGAGTCTTGGACTACTGTATTGAATGAGATGCGATGAGCAGTACCCGGTTACACTTCCATCTGGTCATAGGTCCGATGGCGTGGCCGGATATGTGAATACCTATGCGGCGTGCTTTAATTTGGAGTCTTTGATGCACGTGTACGGCTTCATGTTGAGAAATTATTCTATTGCATTTGTTGGTAAGGTGGTTGACGAATTGATGAAGGCGGCAAGCTTTTGGATTCGTCATTTGTTGATCAGTGGGCGGGAGTCGCACTTGATAGCTATGTATCCAACCTCAAGCATCCCATGCACCCCTTCCATAGGAAATTGGAAATCTAGAAACACCAAATTCGGGTTTGTCGGCGATATGCGGCTTCATGAAGGCCTTAGGTAGGCGGTGGTAAAATCTGAGTAGGTGATGTGGCAGACATGGTGTAGTTGGTATGTTTGGATTGCTGAGGCGCGACTTTATTCTTTGATTCTTCACTAAAACAACACTTATGAATGGCTGAGCCAAATACTGCTTGTTGGTCAGGCGCCTTCCAGACAAGGAGGTGGTGATATCCTTGCGCTACATCTTTGAAGAGTGGTGACCTTGTCACGGTTATGACTTCTTGTGTGACCGTCTCTTCTGAGTTGGAGAGGTCCTTGACAATGAAGGGATCTTGTGTTGAGCCTCAGTCCCCAAGGGTGGTTTACGTAGTTCTATCTTGTATGGTCCGTGGGTTGACCATGATAAAGGAATCACCATCTTGAATCCATACTGGTGACTCTATTTCTTCCTCTATGAGAAACTAAAATATGCAGAAGTTCGGATTACCTCTTCTGTATTGGTTGTTACTATGGTGAAGCTCTGGCTGGTATCAACAAACGAGCAGCAACGGTTCTTGGCAGCAGATGTGATTAGAAGAGACTACATTGTCGTGGGAACAAAATAGGTTGTCTTGGATGGATGCGATCACGATCCTTTATAGGGAGGAGTGTGGCGGCTACGACACGATCCTTGGTGGGAAGGAGTCGTTGAGCGGAGAGAACGTTGAAGCGGAGCAGTTCTTGGAGAGAAACGTTGAAGCGGAGCGGCTCTTGGAGTGAAACGTTGAAGAAGCTTCTGTAGAGAACGTTGAAGCATCTCCTTGAGCGAACTCTAGTGAGGTCGCCATTAACCCTTGACTTCGAAAGACGAGTTGACACGATATGGAAGATGGGAAAACGATGCACAGATAGTGCTGGTCGACAAGTTGTATTTTCTCCTGCTGGGAAAGAATACGTTACTTCTGTTTGTTTTTCCCTTGCAACTCTCAGAGTCTTGATGGTTACAATGTTGAAGTCGGAAGCCGCGTCAATCAGTGCGCTTTCAAACTCGACACCTTTCAAGTGAGTAATGGTTAAGAGTCCCCAGTAACATTTACTAGCCGTACCTTCCAAAAGAGACTGGGATTTCGGGGTATCTTCTCCAATTGAAGACAATCGTCTTCCCGACGCAACACGGTTGAGGGATGAAAATACATGTTCCATCATAGATTACACGGTTTTGTGAACAGAGTCCCCATAAAGCATTAATGCACAACTCCACCAATTGATGTTCAGTCACATTTGGATCATGACAATCTAACGCCCGAATTCTGAATCCCTTGACATAATCATTCGGATGTTCATTGCTTCGCTCCCTTTAAGTTGTGGCCACATCCATCTGACTTTTGGCAATAACTTCCCGTCTCTCTATTAAATCGAAAATGGTAATGGGAGGTTGGTTTCCTCTAGCTCCTTCAGTCTCTCATCCTGACGAAAAAGTGGCAGCAGCCATGGTGATGATTGGAGGCGTCATGATCAAATGAATATTAGGAGTAGCGGCGGCTCTGGCTCTGGTAATAGGAGGTGTCACGCCAGAGGGGATTCTTCCGGTGTTGTTGGTGTTGGTGCTAGAGGATGTAACGTCATGGGATGTGTTGACTGCACTTGTGGACGGTACACTGGTGTTGTTCATTCCCTTTTGCTCTCGTTCGATACGTCCCCATACTCTGTCTGCATCATCTTTGGCGGAGGCACATACCTCAGACAAGGATTCAACATTTTTGTGCCAATATCTGAAATTGGTGGCATTCTCCGAGCAAATGTTTGCTGGCTCTTGCTACATCCGGTTTGCCATACTTTTAAGAGACACAACGTCTCATTTTACAGTTTGACAACATCAACTTGATTTGCGACAACATCTTCTAATATTTTTTTCCATACCTTCCATGGTGACTGGATTTCGAGCATTGGCGTCTTTGGAAGTGATTCGGATGACCAGGATACATCTGGAAAGTTGGAATCTTTGATTGAAATGAGTTTTAGCTAATGATTGAATTATGCCTAAGACCAATTGGGATGGAAATGAAATTGAGAATTGAATTTGCAACCGAGAGATTTAATCTCCCACTGTGGTCGCTAATTGTTTGTGGATGAAAACTGTTTCTACTGGTAAATTTGGGTGTGTGGATGAGAAACAAATCTAAACCTAAAATAAGTGCACTTTAAGGGAGTACTTTAGATTCGAGAGATCAATCTGTACAATCCTGGCCTAAACCAAGAAATGGTCGTTCCAGTCTTGCTTCGGTCACAAAGTGAAGGAGAATGGTTGGTCTTAGGAAGGGAAGCGAAGAAGATGTTGAGACCAGAATGGTTAATTCTGAAGGTGTGGCTATTTTATGACTTGTATCAGAATTTGGAACTGGCTTGCGGAATGAAACTTATCAGTTCTTTGGTATTTTTCTGGATATTGTGTTGTTGTTAACCAAAACTTGTTTTTTGGTCAAAATATGTGAAACCTATTTATACAAGTCATAACTGAACGCACCATGGTCTCGTAGGAAGTGGGAGTCGTTGAGTGATGAAGAAGTGGGGTAATGTGTAAATGCCAAAAGCCACGTTCCCACTATGAAGGAAACGAGTTTTTTTACACCCACTACTTCTTGCCGCCACTAACTTCCATGTTTTCCTGACATTTTCTTATGATGGACGTGTTGCACGTCGCACGCTGTAAACCACCAGACCAATACCCTGATGAGCATCCCCCAGTTTGTGACATGTTTGATGTATCGAGTATTAAAAAGTGTAGCAGATTATTGAATAGGTCTTGTGTACAAGACCTGGCTACTCTGATTAATTGTACGCCAACTAAGTAGCATATAGCCATGTGTCTCGAGTCAAAGTCAGGATACTTGTCGCAAGAGAATAGCGTGTGATGCTATTAGGCTTGCTGGTCGCCTAAAACTTACCATAGGCCTGTCAATTCTGTGGTGAATTTAGACGGATGAGATTGTAATTCATGTGAGAGGGTGGCCATTGATTATGGACGCATTCCGTTGGCATCTTTTAATAGCATAGTAGATCCATTGGCACATGCCAGTGACGTGGTGGCATGGCCAAAGCTATAATTTGGCGTCGTGGCAAAAATTAGGGCTTGACGGCATGGCCAAGGGTAGAATTTGGCGCGGTGGCCAAAATTAGGGCTTCCCGGCATGGCCAGGCTAGGATTTGGCGCGTGGCCAAAATTAGGGATTGGCGGCATAGCCAAGGATAGACTTTGGCATATTGGTGTTAGACCCAAATATGCCTTCGGAAACCTTGGCTCCAATTGCCATATCAAACTTAATTTCTTAGGGAGCATTACTTGGCTTGGTTGGCCTGACATCCTTGGCTAAATTAGGGTTCGACATATCGAAACCCGAATTAGCGCGTGTGGCATGTGGTCGTGGAAAAATGTCGTTTTTTGTGCAGAAAGAGCCATGGCCACGCCAAAGGAATGATGGCAGAGCCATAACACGGGGATGGCCACATGATCAAGGGCATCTATGAGTGGCCATAACATGGAGCCACTTTTAGGGTTTCCTGGGTTCCACATGGCTCGTGGCATGTTGTGAGGCCCAAAGCGGCGTAATTTGGGCCACAACTGGAAATTAGGGTTTTGGTTAATGCGCCTAAAGCAAAGTTGCGCTTCTGAATATAAAACCCTAATTTAAGCACGTCATGGCGTTGGCCACAAACAGGAAGTAGGCTAGCATATAAGCGCGTTATTTATGGCACGTTGGCCTGTTTGGCATGCTGCCACAAAGTGGCACGTTTGGCGTGACAGAGTGGCATGTTTGGAATGCTGCCAAAAAGTGGCACATTTGGCGTGGCGGAGTGGCATGTTGGCATGTCGTTCAGCTCATTGGCGCAACATGGCACGTTTGGCATGTTGGCGCGGTTTTGGAAAGCCAATTGGCTTTTTGACCATCTGGCGCAATTTGCCTCTTTTAACACTGTGGAAAGTTTAGAGCAACCTGATTGGTTAATATAAATAGGTCGTCCAAGCATGGGCATATCCACACTTCTAGTGTGCATGTGGCGGATTTAGAGCGACCTAATTGGTCTATGGGAAAGAAGAGGGCCGGTCAAGCAGCATGGGGCGTGGCCATTGGAAAGTGGCGCCAGCTGGCTTATGGCACGACCACACCTCCCTTTGATGATGCTCCTATTTTCCACGGCTCCTCTTTTTTATTCCTTGTTTTCTGATTTTGGGTTGGATTTTGAACCTACTAATCCATGGCAGATCAATTTCCTAGTTCGCCTAAGCTTAATTTCGACCGGTAGGGTCTAATATACTACGCAGGGCGCAAAACTCTAATTTTGCAAATTAGTCAGGGTAATATATGAATATTGTGAATTATCACAAAATTTATTGAATTCTATGTGTTGACACAGAGTTCTTTAAGTTTATTTCCGGAGAGCAGTATACTTTCCGATTTGAGTACTTTTATGCAAGGACCATATCAATATTAAGGGTTCGGAACATAGCATAGGAAAAATACTCGACAGGCTCCGGTATTAGTGAGTAATGCAGCTAGGAGTTTATATATTCATTAGGCTCTATACTAGTGAAAATTCATCTAGGATCTTGAGTTTCAATATAATATGAAGAGAGACATAGGCACTCATCAGATTCTGATATATTCTCCACATTCCCTGCGGAATATAGACATATCAATGTCTACTACATCTGATTCCAGGTCAGGTAGATAGACTTTTACAGTTTTCTCCCTATACTAAAAACCACGATCAACAATTATAAACTATCATTTCAATCATTGAAACATTCTTAGAAGACGTTATATAGTTGTTGTTCACAAGCTATTTTTCGTCAAAGCGATTTTCAAGTAATTGAAAATAATATGACTTTCGTCACTAGTAAAGATGAACTTGGCCAAAGCGAAAGCTTACCAACACATATTTCGAGAAATAGATAGGCGAGATAAACTCAGGTCGAAATAGAAAATGTGTATAATCATAGTCTATATAGCAATACGACTTTTGTCTCAAGATAGGAGATAGAGTAGATAGACTTTTGAGTGATAGATATGGAATACAATCGCCCCTTTTGTCAATTTTAGTGGCAAAAATATCAATACATATGGAATACAAAATAAATAAATAAACTTGTGTAGATTCTCTTCCACATGCATGATCTCCTTGGTTCTTCAACATTACTCGAAATCTTCGTCACTTCCAAGTACTCCAAAGATTCCAAAGGTTGTAAGTTTAGCATCATCGTTGTTGAAAATCCGTAGCTATAACAATGAGAAAACAAGAGTTCTCAATCATTTTTACACAATTTCATAGTATTATTACACAATATCAAAGTTCAATTGTATCACAACTTCGACAACAATGCTATGGTGATATGTATCACTCCCCCTTAGTCAATAATCCATCTCACATGGAAACCACTCCCCCTTACATAATGATCCGAAAACCATATGTATTTGTAGTGTGAACTACACATTAATTCTACCCCTTTTTGTCAATAAAATTGGCAAAGGTACGAAAACTAGTGGGATCCTAATGAAATTTCCATAGAGACATTTCATGACCAAAAGAAAGCACATATCAACTTTTTAGATGCCATCATATAGCCGAAGCTAAATGCATTCATCAAGGAGTTTATAAAGATACAAGATAACCCCTATAATATTCCACAACTGCACTCCCCACAAAGATTTGGCAATTAAGCACAAGTTCAATTAAGAGTTCTCCCCATAAAATGTCATTCCCGAAATAACAAAAAGAGCGACCTTACTTTCACAAGAAAAGAAGGATTTCTTTGGACACCAAAAATCACAAAGGAAATGATTTTGTATCCAAAAATTCTCAACTAAACTAACCACAAGAAAACCCATGATTAATTTAATCGGAATACTCAACCAAATTAACCACAAAAGAATTCATAATTAATCTAGTTGGAAATGCTCACGTACAAAACTTACGGAGTCACACAGTATTTACATAAAATATGGATCAGGAAAGATCAATACTGCGGAATAAACAAGGATTCATTCTATTTTCCATCACTATTTGCACAATGACATACAATAGACATAATCCTCGTAAACAAAATTTCATCATATCTTCCATCAATATTTGCATAATGACATACAATAGGATTAACTTTTGTAATGTCAAAAGTCCATTCATTCTTTTATCAATACTTGCATATCGACATGTGAAAGACTTAACTTTTGACAAAGTATGGGACAATCATAGTTCACAGACGCAAACACACATATCCCATAACAAATGCAGTATATAAAACCATAAAGATTAATACTGCAAAAATCATCTCCCAAACAATTTTAGAATTTAAACAAATAAACCTAAAAACAATGAAGATGAAAACGTTGGACATAGCTATGTGTAGTCACAATAATGGCTATTCCAAACTCTATTTATTCTTCTTAAAAAAACACAAGAAATAAAGTTCTCATCAGAAGATTTACTAGATATAATAGAGCTTTCTCAGAGCATCTACCGAGAATTCCTTCTCATTATTGAAAAACTAATTGATTATGGGATCGTTCAATTCCAATAAATCTTCAGAAATATCAGTCAACTCGCTAAGTTCTCTTTTTAGCTCACACAAGGTGCTCTTTGTAAGAGAAAACATTTGTTCATAGTGAGTTATCTTTTCTAAAGACGAAACAATTTGAGATTTTAGATCATTTCTTTTGTTGATTGAATCTTTCACCATACCTCTGAAGTTATTATCGAAATGACAAACAGACAAGAGGCAGTTAGAGGAAGAACCTTCTCCATTATTTGTAGCTTTCACATTCTTCATC
This sequence comes from Papaver somniferum, assembly GCF_003573695.1. Taxonomy (NCBI): domain Eukaryota; kingdom Viridiplantae; phylum Streptophyta; class Magnoliopsida; order Ranunculales; family Papaveraceae; genus Papaver; species Papaver somniferum. The sequence goes on from NC_039365.1 coordinate 26,376,656, forward strand.
CTTGAAGAATAGATTCCTTCACACAGATACACATTAACTGCTTCAACTGCATCCCTCTTTGTGGTGCCTCTAGTTACGGGAGCCATGAAACTATAACTTTCAGGGAGAAGAAGAACTACAAAAGAATATAAATATACTTATGGATATTCAAACCTTAGAAGAATGTTGAACAAGTCTCCCGTGGTTTATACTCCATTTTCTAAAAATATTAGGAGAATGCTTTCTTAAAAGGAACAAGAAAAACAAATAAATACACAACTTGAGCCACCTTGATGCAAACCTCATTTTCTCAAGTTAAAGATAAGGATGCGGACGTCACTGGTATTAGATAGTGACGAAGTGAGCCAAATGCTCCCCTCTTTTACCACACAGTGGTTTATCAAGGTTTTTTGTATAAACAGATTTCTCACCTCATCCGAAAGTACATGTTTTAGAAAAACCACGTTGATTATCTAAATCCAGATTCATCATTCTCATGTTCTCTTGAAGCTTGGCAATTCTTTTGTTGTTCCTTTTGAATCTCCAACACATGCTTTGAACATGATTCGCATTTCCACGAAACGAACAAATCAACAAGGATTTTTTGTTCTGTTGATTTGCATTCTTTTTATCATAACATTCAACATTCATTCTTCCATGATCAGTTGGAACAACAGAGTTGTTTATGCTTGCAGTTTTGCTTTTAAATCCTAAACCATTTGTGTTTCCAAAGGATTTCTGACCGAATAGCATTGCTGAGATTTTTTCAGAACTTTCAGATAATCTCTGCAGATCATCCTTATGAGTATTAATCTCTTTTTCCTTTAGGGCCATGGTTCTGGTGAGTTCATCATTAAGACAATCTATCTCAAGATTTTTCACTTGGATTGATGATTCAAGTTTCTTCAATGAAGCTTTTAATTGAAGATTTTCTTGAAGAACCTCTCTATTCAAGAATTCAAAAATCTATGCGCCAGACTCAACTTCTGAATCATAATTTGAGTAGGTGGATGTTTTTGTTGCAAGAGCTGAGGGTTCATTACATCCATCAGACGTATCCAAGACGTTGATGTAAGATAATTTCTTATAAGATAATTATCTTCCCATGTGAAAATCTGGTTATATTTAGGATATTGCTAAATATCCAATCAATGGTTTATATAAGGAGTTAGTATCCTATTTATACTCTTCCTTGATGGACGGTCGAGATTTAATGTCTAATACTAAAATTCTAGGAACTTGGTCCTCTCTCTACCTATGAAAGGGAAACAATAACCACAACTATTGAATCTAAGGATTTACTCATTACGACTAAGGTCAAGAGAGAGAAACCATGACCTCCATAAGGTATTATCGCTGCCCCAAAGATGATCGATCGTACGATGGATTAGCGTTACCAGGTATTCCATATAAAATGTTCTTGTATATAATTATCGTGTGATTATCATGAAGTTCAACGATCCAAAATCAAGTAACTATAAAATTAAACCTTATAGTTGGTATCTAGAGCTTGTGTTTAGAACTCATGATCGTCCGCTAATCATATGCAAAAATAAAATAAAATTGGGTTTGATATTTTTTTTCCTTCTGTGAACATAATCGTTCTTATGGAATTGCATTACTTTTCTCATCTAACTATCATGACCCATATCATGCTCACACTTCATTTTCATGCGTGACTTTCTATTATCTCATCATAATCAAATCAATTGAAAATTATGGTATAGTGTACAATTTAAGATCATGTGGCCATTATCGCTTATGATTTTCTTTTATACTTTTATATTACTCTCTCTTAATTTTGGAAGAAAATATATTTCAACATTAATGACCTTCTTAATTTTGAAAGAAAATATACTTCAACGTTAATTACCTACTTAATTTCGAAGGAAAATATATTTTAAATTTAATACTAATGTCCTACCCTTTATTTCATGTAAATAAATTAACATTTCTTGCTTAATGAGTTTATTTTTGGCCTAATGATTTTATTTTTGGCATGTAATAATAGAAAAATCAATGTAAAAATATATTTTTTAAATAATGACATATGAGGTAATAATAAACGTAATAATGATGATAAATGAAATGGAAGAATGTCGACATCATGTAGTCATATTATTCCACTAAAGTCCATATTCTACTTACCTTGTATGGGAAAGGGAAGTAAATTGGAGATATGATATAAATGAGGAAATATTTATTATGAATTATATCTCTATAGCATGAATCAATAAGTCCTCCAAAGCAAATGAAGATAAACAAAATATTTTAATCACGTGAATTGTTATCAAGACATTAAAAATTGGAAATATTAATATTTTCTATTGGACATGTATACGTGTTAGTTAATATTAAGATAATGAGACAATATTAAGTTTAGAACTAACGAAACCAATTTTTATTGTAAATTAACTTACGCTTCCGCTTTATCGAAAACAAATGTACAATCAGAAACGATTTCTTATCGAATTCATTATAAAATTTTATGATAATAACCATTTTTGACATTATTAAAATTGAGTGTGCATTACGATATGGTTTATGTGTACGTGCATTATGGTAGGACTTTTCTCCCAATGTTAATGATAATTTCAATTGTACGTACAAAATTATTGTACTTAAGATTCTTAGGTCATAATTCTTTAGTTATCACCACAGTGATACTAGAGTGTTTTATCTTAGCAATAATAATAATTTTATTGTAAGCACGAATACAACAAGCCGTAAAGGCAAGGTTTAGTAGTTATAATGGCATTATTGTTGAGTTGTTTGGCATTCACCACAGTGATGTCAAATAATTTTTCCAGTCATAATCGTTATAATGTCAAGTGCTTATAATATTGTTTTGCTTCAATGTATTAGAACAACAATTACCCACAGGTAATTTGAGTTCACATGATTAAGATAACATTGAAGTGTACAATATCTGATCATACATTATGGTAATTAAATAATTGGCACATGATTTTACGTTATTTTCAAAAAGTGCATAAAAGAAAATTTACATAAATTAATATTTTTATTATGTTGTCCAAAACTTATTGCATCTTCTATGGAAATTGAGGTTTTATTTTTTGATAGATTTCTCCATATTTGTGAAAATGAATTCATTGACTATTTAACACCTTTCATATTAATTCATCCTATATCCGTTATTTTCGTTATTTATCATGATTTTTAAGCTTGTATCAGATTTAAATGAGCGATGCATCAAAGAATTTCCTTCAACGAAATTTCATTATTGAATTATACTTAAGCTTATTGATTTTTAAGCTTGTATCAGACTTTCTTAATGCTCAATTCTGGTTTACAAAAAGTTCAATACGTTTGGATATTTTTCAATTAAAGCGTGTTGATATTTTCAGAATTTATGTATGACATGATTTTGAATAAATGTTTTAAGGTTACTCATAATTGTTTATAATCGACTAACTTTATGATCAGATCAAGTATGTACATATCATTGAATGGGACCATGCTATGTCACAAGAAACGTTAGTGTGATATTTGCATTTGTACATGTTTGCTGGATTGTTTAGTTATTACCACAGTGATACTAAACTCTTATCTTGTAAGTGTTGTATATTTTGAGTCCTTTTAGTTTGATTTAACGATTAGAACAATACTGCTCACAAATAGTTTTGGTTCACACGTTTAGACAAGCATTAAGGTTATCTAAATGTTTCATATACATGTGAAATAATATCTACCCACAAGTGACTATTATTCCGATGTATTAGGTTAAACATTAGAATTATTTGAGTTTGTTAATACATGTTAGGACGAGATTCACCCACAGGTGACTCTAGTTATGGTATTAAGCAAACATAATGTTGTGTGTATGAGAATCTAAAATATCTATAAATGTTTTACTTTTCATGTCTCACATTGTTCCTTGATAAGGTTTTACCCACAGGAGAATCTTATTGAAGGTATGAAACTATTGTAAGCTTAATTGTCATTTATCTATATTATAAATTTCAAATTTTGTTCTTATTAATTATTGTTTATGATTATTTTGTAGACTTTTAATTAATGGTACAATTTTTGAAAGATAAAATTGTTTGTCACCTGATGATTTTTCGCGTTACTGTGTACATCTACCAATTGCATCATGAATCTCAATTTGTGGATGTTTTCTCGAACATTCATTATTGAAATTGAGAGGCAATTATAGAGAAATTGAAAATCATAAAGTCTGACAAAGGTGGTGAATATTGTGAAAGGTATGACGAAAAACAGGATATTTAATGTCCTAAATCTTTTGCGTAGTATCTCCAAAAGTTTGGAATTGTTGCTCAATACACAAGGCCAACTTATCTTTGGCATGATGGTGTATAAAAAAAGGCAAAATCATACTTTTATGAAAATGGTTAGAAGCATGATGAGTTATGCATAATGGTCACATATCTATGAATGTATGTTCTTTCTATAACTGTGTAATTTAAATAGATTTCCTAGTAAAGCAGTTTCAAAGATACAATTTGGACTAGAATGGTTGGAAACCTAGTTTAAATCACCTTAGTTATGCTTGTTCAGTTGGAGGTGAGGGCTTACATTTCCGAGAATGAAAATTGGATTTGAAAACTATTAATGTCTCATCGGTTTTCCTAATAATCCAAATGGTATTCTTTAATGTTCTAACCGTAGTATGAGATTTATTGAAACCGAAAATATAAATTCTTTAGTGATCGCATAATCAGTGGGAGTACGTGGATATATCTGGTCAAGAAGTCATGATAATGATCCCTTTATTTAAGATTTCTTCAGATATTGTGAATCTTATCGTTGTTGGAATGTTAGATAATGAAAGACCACAAATTACCGATCCAATACTCCATAATATAACTACTGTCAATAAAGAATTTTTTTGATAACAACATGAACCAGCATTAAGAAGGTCTCAACAGAGATTGAAAAAAAGTTATTCATGTTGTTTCAGTGATTTTCTTACAAGAATTTATTACATTTTGATATGGAATGGCAAAGACTCGGTTTTCGGTTCTATTATGTGTAATAATTTTGATTAATGGATTGATGTTATGTGAGCAAAAATCATTGGTTGAAAGTCAAGTCTCGGATATTGTTTAATTGCTCGAAAGACACAAATCAGTTGTATGAATGCGGGTCTTTCTGACCTAACACTACTATAATATCAATTTTAAACGGTATAAAGCAAGACTTATTGCCAAAGATTTTACTCTGAAACAATGCATTGATTATAAATAAGTTTTTCTCTCGTGTCAAAGAAAGACTTATTCAGAATTATCATAGTATTATTAGTAGTTCAGTATGACCAAAGAGTTTCACTAACTAAATGTGAAATGGCCTTTATTAATGATAAACTATAAATAAAAAATTACGCGTGTTAATATGAAGGCCTTTCTTTATAAATATAGGAACACGTACGAAGTCTTCAAAAAAAAAAAACTTAAGAATCAAGGTATTGAATTAAGCAAACTTCTCGAAAATTGCGTATCTAAAATTCAACAACACCATTAACGTTATATGGTTTTGTATGAAATTATTATAGATCGATGCATATACCTCAAGATCAGTGGGAGAAGTTCATACTCTTGGTATTTTATGTTGAGACTTACTACCTACGAGTAGTGTTCTTGACTTTATGCATATCTCTATATTTTTTTTGAAATAAAATATGTTAATGAAGCTTACCATGTGATAGTAAATATCATATGGATTACTCCAGCTCTCATATAAAGCATATATCGAATATTCGAAGAATCTTAAGATAATAGTATATTTAACAAATTTTGTTTCATATTGGAAGAAGATATAAATTTAATCTTCCATACATCTTAATTCTGATATAAAACTTATAGCAAGTTGTTGATATGTTAACTAAATCCCAAAAGAATCGAAGAACAAATTACGGGAAAGCTATCAAGAATTTTGAGATACTATTTTAACTTATGTCTTATAATTAGTTAGCAAACCCAACTAGAGTTGATTGGGTTTTCATAATTCAATTTTGTGAATGTATGGATTCTATAAAGGAAGAATCCATTAATACTAGTCCCACAATTGAGTTTGAATATTTATGATTGCGATACTTAGAGACTTAAGGTTTGTGTATACATTGCTGAAATTTATCGTCTTAGCTTCGCAGCGAAGGGAACAAAACACATGAACCTTGAGTATATATGCGTAAACTAAGCTATTCAGAAACAATAGTTGTTCATTTATCGCTTGAACACAATTGTATCCATGGATGCACTCAATGAATAATTACCTTTTAAGACCTCTTAAGAAAAGATTAAAATCTTAGGTCTGTGGGAGTAATCAATTATTGAATTCATCTAATTTATGTGCTTATGTTTGAACACTTATTGATCTCTTATTAATGTAATTCTGAATATATTTTTGTATCCATGTTTAGTGTACATAATGAATGGATTAATGTTAACAGAAATCGTCTTTCTTAAAGACATCACTGGACCATTATGATACTCCTATTTAAGGCCTGGTTGAACGAGGTACTCATGTTGTGGTACATGGAAGGGAACATGTTGATGACAAGACAATGTGCCACCGCTATGACTCGCATGGGTAGTTTATTCGATCAAGGTATTACGTTAACCAGTAAATTTATTATTTAGCAATTACGCGCGCGTTATGTTTCCTGTAATGAACCATTAATAGATTATCAAATGGACCAGTGGGAGACTACAAGATAATTTTTTATAGGATAATTATCTTTATTGGGCCCATGTGAAAATCTGGTTATATTTAGGATATTGCTAAATATCCAATCAATGGTTTATATAAGGAGTTAGTATCCTATTTATGATATTCCTTGATGGACGGTCGAGATCTAATAATACTAAAACCCTAGGAACTTGGTCCTCTCTCTACCTATGAAAGGGAAACAATAACCATCACTATTGTATCTAAGGATTTACTCATTACGGCTAAGTTCAAGAGAGTAAAACCATGACCTACATAAGGTATTATCGCTGCCCCAAAGATGATCGATCATACGATGTATTAGCATTACCAGGTATTCCGTATAAACTATTCTTGTATATAATTAACGCGTGATTATCATGAAGTTCAACGATCCAAAATCAAGTAACTATAAAATTAAATCTTATTGTTGACACCCAGGAAAGATTTTTCTTGTATTGAATCATCTGAAGCAAAAACTGACAAAAGATGTTTATCACATCTATTGCTTCTTTTTAAAAGTTCTTTAATCTTTTCTGTTGTCAGTGATTTATCAAAACCAACACGATTGGAACAACATTCATCGTCCCAAGACAAGTTAGAGGCTTCACTTGAGTTGGATACAACATTGAATGCATATGTTATAACAGAATTTTGATCAAGAATTTTTAACTTTCCAACAAGAGCATTTCTGGAAAGAGTATCAAATTTATTTCTCTCAACGATGGCATGCTTCTTAGAATCGTATCTAGATGGCAGCGATCTAAGAATTCTCATCACAATGTCCTTTTTAGGAATAGTCTTACCCAATGCAAAAGATGCATTAACAATTTCAGACACTTTGTGATTAAACTCATCAAATGTTTCTTCATCTGCCATACGAAGGTTTTCCCACTCAGAATTTAGGTTTTGAAGCCTAGCTTCTTTCTCACTAGTATTCCCTTCAAATATTGTTTCTAAGATATCCCAGGCTTCTTTAGACTTTGTGCACGTAGACACATGGTGCTGAAGATCTGGGGTAATGGCATGTATGATAACATTTAAGCCGTCAGAATTTTACTTTGCAGCAAGGATTTCTACCGAACTATATCTATTAATATCCTTAGGTATAGATACATCTCCTTATGTATTAACCGAAGGATCATAGCCATTAACAACACGTACCCATGTTTGAAGATCACGATCTTGAAGAAAAGCACGCATAGCGATTTTCCACCATAAGTAGTTTGGGTCATCGAAGACTGGTGGTACAATTATGGAGATAGAATTCCTATCCATAGAGTCAGATCGCTACAAACACAGACTTATAAGGTCTTTAAACTTGTTTGCCTACTCTGATACCAATTGAAAAAGCGGGGGTCTAACAACCACACCCAATATTTCGCTTAGAAATCTGTATGGACAAACTCCAATATACTTTTAAAAGAATCAACTAGACAGTCATACTCAATCTTAATAAAAGTATATCAAAGAGTTATATATCACTTTCTAGATTCAATATTTACTCAAGCAAATAGAAATCTGCGAGTCTAATCGAATACAATAGAAATCACTTGAACGGTGCCAAAAACCAATGTTCAAGGATCAATCAATTTCAATTAACAACCAAAGGTTGGATTTCCCAATTGATCGATTCAACGCACAACCTGTGATATTTCAATTATATAACAAAATATAATGCGAAAAAGAAATTACACAGACACCAGAAGTTTTGTTAACGAGGAAATCACAAATGCAGAAAAAACCCGAGGCCTAGTCCAGATTGAACACACACTGTATTAAGCCGCTATAGACACTAGCCTACTACAAACTAACTTCGGTCTGGACTGTAGTTGAACCCCAAACAATCTCACACTGATCCAAGGTATAGTTGCACTCCTTAGGTCACCGATCCTAGCGGAATACTACACACTTGATTTTCTTAGCCTATCTCACCCACAACTAAGAGTTGCTACGACCCAAAGTCGAAGACTTTAATAAAAAAATTTGTATCACACAAAAAAGTCTACGGTAATAGATAAATCTGTCTCCCACAGAAATACCTACGAGTTTTGTTCCGTCTTTTGATAAATCAAGGTGAACAGGAACCAATTGATAACCCGGACTTATATTCCCGAAGAACAACCTAGAATTATCAATCACCTCACAATAATCTTAATCGACTAGCGAAAGAAGATATTGCGGAATCACAAATGATGAGATGAATATGTTTGTGGATTCTTTTATATCTTTCATATCGGAGAAATCAATCTCAAGCCAATCTTACGATTGTACTTAATAAGATAGAAACATCAAGATCAGATCATGCAACTACAGAGAAAATAGTTGGGTCTGGATTCACAATCCCAATGAAGTCTTCAAGTCGTTAACCTACAGGGTCTCGATAGAAACCTAAGGTTAAAGGAGAATCGACTCTAGCTAATACAACTAGTATCACACAGAAGGTGTGGGGATTAGGTTTCCCAGTTGCTAGAGTTCTCCTTTATATAGTCTTTCAAATCAAGGTTTGCAATCTAAGTTACCTTGGTAACAAAGCATTCAATATTCAACGTTAGATGAAAACCTGATTAGATTCAAGCTAATATCTTTCAACCGTTAGATCGAACTTAACTTGTTACACAAAAATGAAATGCACGTTCATTTTGGTATGTGTAACCGTACCCAAACATGTAACTTAGTTGGTTCAACAGTAGTTAACCAAGTGGTTAGCCATATGAGCACTTTCATATCAACCATATTCATCTTAACCATAATTAGTTCAAATGACTCAAGAGAACTAGTTAGAGAGTTGTTCAATTGGTTAAATCTTATAGAAGTATACAAGACACAATTGAGCAAAAATGATTTTATTCACTCGAATCAATTCATGAACTTTATAGCCACGGTTTGCAAGTATGCATTCCTTAGTTCATATAAGTTTAAGTTCACGAATAATCGTTTTTAGAAACTAACCCACTTAAGTACGCATACTGGTACGCGGACTTAAGTACCCGGAATAAGTTTTTTTTTCAGTTCACAAACTCCAGCAGAAATTCACGGGATGTGAACTTCCGACAGTACGCAGACTTTAGTTCCGGTTTTCCTGAGCAGCAACGTACGCATACTTTGGTTCAAGGAATAAAGACTTACACACGTATGAGTTATCACACAATGTTTATATCCTTTCAAGGTTATATTCTAAACTCTCATTTCAATCATTGAAACATTCTTAGAGGACGTTATACAGTTGTTGTCACAAGTTATTTTTCGTCAAAACGATTTTCAAGTAATTGAAACTAATATGACTTTCATCACTAGTAAAGATGAACTTGGCCAAAGCGAAAGCTTACCAACACATATTTCGAGAAATATATAGGCGAGATGAACTCGGCTCGAAATAGCAAATGTGTATAATCATAGTCTATATAGCAATACGACTTTTGTCTCAAGATAGGAGATAGAGTAGATAGACTTTTGAGTGATAGATAAGTTCAAGTCTCCACATACCTTTTAGTCGATGAAGTTCCACCAATTCCTTGAGTAGTTCTTCGTCTTTGTATGATGATCGCGATGGAGTCTAGAGCTCAACTACACTTTCTATCCTAGTCCGAGACTTAGCTATGAGTAAACTAGAAATCAAGACTTATAGTTTTGGCAACTAAACTTGACAACAAGCTTGAGATTGCAACGCTTGCGAGTTCGACCGAACAGTGCTCTAACAAACACGTACAGTAACTCTTATCTTTTATTGTTCAAAGATATTCCTTAGTACTCAAGGAGATCATGTGCCGAAATAAATTGAGAATCTTTTAATTAAGGTTTTTGGTTTTACATGCTTTAATTACCAGCAATTAAATGCATATCTCTAGAGAATAAAAATTAGTAATGTGCATTTACTAATTGAAGATTTTCTATTGAGAGATTTCAGAAATATTGGACAAGCATTTATTGGAATTAGGAAAACCGAATTTTTTCATTCATCGCAAATCTTGAGAATATTTTCGGTTTTGGAAATTCCTTGATGTCCAAACATCCTTGGTCTATAAATATCTAAGTTTGCATTTCTAGCAAACTATCCTAAGAGCCAGGCAAACTTCATTTCTTGTTGTTTCTGGTAAAGCCGTCTATTCGGAGAGAAAAGTATCATAATTAGGTGAAATCTCTTACGACCACTCATTTAAAGAATTATGTGGGTTTTTCTACACTTGTAGTTTTCCTCGTTAACACAATCTTGCTGTGTGATTTACTTTTGTTTTTTGTTTATACAATTTAAAGTAAATTGCACTTTACGTTAACTCCGATATACTTGATAGTGATCCTATAGAGTTTGGCTGAGTCTGAACCTATTATTAAGTATCACACTTTGGTAGTTGTATTGTCTAGATCTCGTATCCATAGACAATCACACAAACTGTGAATACCGAAGTTGTTGTATTATTTCGAATTTATCCATAGACGATCACACTTGGTAAGAGGACTTATAGGTTGAAACAAAAAGATTGTGGTGTATTTGAGTACCCTCGTATTTTCAGAAACAAATAACAAGAAAAAGTGAAATTAAGCCTACACTTACTGCTTCTTCAATTCAATTTGGGTTAGTTAAGTTTGTAAACTCGACTGACTCGACCAATTATTGCCCGATTTAGTCATCTCAACTAATTTTCTAAAGAAAATCTCGTCCCGGCGAAATTTCATCGCTCTGCTGACTCAACCAAGATTAATTCATTACAATTCAACCTAACACAGGGCATTCTTGTTTCACCACCAAATCCACCACTATTACCTCCGTTGCTTCCGCACTCCAACGACACAATGGTGGTGAAACAAGAATGCCTGAAGGTTTTTTCTATTGTAAGCTTGTGAAGAGTTTTTGTGTCAGTAAACATGCTTTATTCCAAGTCACCCAAGTATTTACAACTGATCCTAATTATGAAGCTGACCATGATTCTTCTTTTCTTTCCCCATATCTCATTTTGTTCTCCCTCAATTTTTTTTTAATTTTAATTAATGTCCTTTTATGTGACATCACCATCTACCACTTTGAATACCAGCCGTTAAAAGTTAATGGTTGAAATTAAGATCGATAGATGGTGGGGTTTGGTATTTTCAATTGTGCCCATTTTTGGCAGGAATTTAGAGCCTTATAAGAGGAACGTATCATCAAAATATTACATTCAAATTCATTGCCGTTTGGATTTTATAGAGAAAATTGCGCAAATCATGTATGATAGTGTCAATCTAAGAGTGTCCATGGATTCTCCCTCTTATTTCTTTAGCCGATTGATTAACGTCGGAAACTCAAATAAAAAGGTATTTCAAAATTAATTCACCATCTACCACTTTGAATGTTAGTAAGGCTAAGATCATAAGACTAAGCCTAAGATATTGATAAGCGTACCTGGTCCTATTTTTCCTAATCAAAATATTATACTCTTTGAAGTTTGAACAAGAAAATATATCGGGCCTGCCTCACACACACCCCTTGAGGTCCTTGACCAGGTAAGATTGAGACCATTTGGTGATGACAGCCGGAACAGACTGGGTGAATATCGGGTCCATAGACAGTCCGATCCCCATTGTCAAACAAAATCAAAGGTCCCCATTCTTGTACCACAGACCATACATCACCATCATCAATCTAACCAAAAATTTAATAAACTGGGTCCTCGTCCATTTTCCACCAACTAAACCTCTTTAAAAAACTCAAAACCAATCAAATCCGTACAATTTCTCCAACCTCCGTCACCACCTTCACATCCAACCGTCCATTTATCCCACATTATCTTAATTGCAAAATTAAACCTGTTTCTCTTACCAAATCTTCCAGAAACGGTCCACTTTGGGCGGTTCAGAATTCTTTAATGAACCACAAATCGTTATCTCCTGTGTCAGCATATAGACTACCTTAAACTGTATTCACATCAGATTAGATCAGGACCGTTAATAATATCTCGGTGGGTCCGTCGTACATTGAACACGTCGGAGAATATGCCCCCATCGAGATGACGACACGGTCTTAAATGCCGAAAGGCTTCACTTCTCTCATCTCTTTCTCTCTCTGGAAAACCTGTTTATTTTTTCTTGTTATCGAAGGTCGGCAATGGCCAGTGAAGATCATCATCAAAGGAATGACGAATTGGAAAAAGAATGTGTTTATAAAACGAAGATTGTACAGTTTTTAGGAAGAACTACACCAATTATTCTTCAGAATGATAATGGACCTTGCCCTCTACTCGCTATATGTATGTAAATCAAATCAAAAGTCATCTTCTCTATTTCTTTTGATGTTTTAGGGTTTTTTTCTTCAATTTTAATCTCAAGAAGTTCGATTTGTTCCAATTTGATCTGGTTAAATTGTAGATGATCGTCGGTGCGAATCGTAAATTACTCAATTTGGTGTGGCAATTTTGAAATTGAAATTTGTGTGTTTTGTTTTGTTGTTGTTGAATAGGTAATTTGCTTTTGTTGAGGAATAATTTGAGTTTGAGTGGAGATACGACTGATGTTTCTCTACAGAAATTACTTTCTCTAGTTGCAGAAAGATTAATTGATTCTAATAGTAATGTTGAGGTAAATCATCATTTTCCTTTTCCATGTCTTATCATTCAATTTGAATGTTATACCATTTTTTTTGTTGAATTAGTAGTAAGGGTTGCTCATTTGATGTTTTGACTTGGTTTGGTGCAGAATAAAGATGCTGGTTATGTTGAAAATCAGCAACAGAATATTGGAGATGCAATTGATTTACTTCCTCGCCTTTCTACTGGGATTGACGTAAATGTTCAATTCCGAAGGTTGTTATTTACTTCTTCTTTTTTTTTTCTTTCCAAGGAAATTTTGATTTTAGGCCTTTATTTTCTCTTCCCTAACTGGAAAGTTATGGATGTTTTTGCAGGATTGATGATTTTGAATTTACTCGAGAATGTACCATATTTGATCTTCTCGATATTCCATTATATCATGGTTGGATAGTGGATCCACAGGTATTTTCAATTTTGCTGGTTTCTTCTTTTTGGTTGTTTTGATTTTTTATACCTATATGATAAACTTCCATCACTAGTTTTATATAAACACACTTAGTTCTTAAAATTAAATTTAGGGCAACTTGATTCAGGGAAAATGGCTCTCCTAACTAGTTATACTTTGTTAAGCCTTTTCACTTCAGTATCATATTACACTTAAGATGGGATTCTTGCATGAAATAATTACAATTTCTAGATAAATCTAGTTCTTAGTCGTTTCCGTAGACTTTTTTTAGTTGTAGAGTTTTAATGTTGGAATTATCCTAATTTAGCTAGAATATCTATGGTTTAGCTAGTAATCAATACCGTCACGTTGAATACTAAGTTGTATTGGTATGGTAAACAAATGTAGACCAAAAAGAGCTCCCGAAAATTCAGCAGACTCACTTGTTCGGAGCTGAGTATTCCTCTCATATATTTGTAAATATGTGATATTACTTTTTATGACTTAAAAGTTGTTTTGTGTTTCTTTGATAAACAATTAAAACAAATGTAGACTTTCATAACTTGTAGGAAAATTTGGAAAAGTGAAAGACCCGCTTTTTGTGAAGGTAGTATATTTAAGACCGTAGATCTATTGACACTAGCTAGATTCCAGATATTCAATCTAAGCTTATTAATGTCGGACCAGTATAACTCGTGATATAGCTTATTACTAGCTTATTAAGACCGTAGATCTATAGATTAAAAGCTTATTACTAGCTTATTAAGACCGTAGATCTATAGATTAATGTCGGACCAGTATAACTCGTGATATAGCTTATTACTAGCTAGATTCCAGATATTCAATCTAAGGTTAAATTCTTATTTTGAAATGTTATATAAAACTGGGTGTCAGGTCTGACTCTGGATTCGTTAATGCTTTAGTAGATTCTTCTTGGGCCTCTAAGATGCCCTAGATTAGTTCTCACTGGTTTTCTTTTTTGCGTGAAAACAAGGATGTTGATACTGCAAATGCGATAGGGTCAAAGTCTTATAATACTTTGATGGGAGAGCTCGTAGCCCTTGAAACAAGTACCACTGTCAACGAACACAATAGTTACCCTGAAGAAGACTGTATTGATTTTGCTGCTGCGACGACTGCTACCTTGGGAGTTCCTTCTCCGAGTCTTTCAAGAGCTAGATCTTTTGATGATTCGCCACGTTCTGTCTCTTATCATCAGAATGGAAGACTGGGAGACGCTGAGGAAGAAGCTGAACTTTTTAGAGCTCTGAAATTATCAACTTCTGAACCTCCACCATCTATGATTGAGACCTTGTCTGATGAAGCAAATGTGAATCCAGTTTCAGTTCTTGAAGAAGCTACATGCCTCCGAAATTCTGAACCTGGTGTTCATGCTGACTCATTGGACAAGGAAACTGGAAATGAACATCATGAAACTACACAAGTTAAAATTTCTGAACTAGGTGTTCGTGCTGACTCGCTGGATAGGGAAACTGGGAGTGAACATCATGAAACTAAACACGTTAAAAAATGTGAATCAGGTGTTCATAATGGCTCATTGGATGCTGAAAATTCGAATGAACATCATGAACCAGAACAATCTACATTACAGAATTGCAATATCTCCAGCCGTGCCAATAATGGAGGGATGGTTTCCGGAGAACACTCTGATCAGTTAAATGATAAGGACTCTGGAGAGCCTGATACCAGTTTCGCTTTCTCAAACGAAAACACTGTAGGTGCATACGAACACCATGTGCCTGCGTCTATGGAGGCTCAACAAGTTCAACAGATTGATCTTCAGGATACTAACCTGTTGAGTAATGAGAGTGTCCATGCCACTTCTTCAGGTCCATCGGAACAAAATGAAGATTCTGATTTATTTGATGGTATAAACCAACAACAAATAGATGCTGCTGAAGCTGTCGCCTCTAGCCTTGATGGTAGTGAGCCTATGTACGAAGGAGAAGAGTGTATACTTGATGCCAAACCGATAATATATGAATCTCGGGAACCTATATATGAAGGGGAGATGGTTCTCGCTGAGCAAGCTGAAAGAGCTTTAGGAAATGTGTGTTCTACGCAAGGTAAAATTGCTTGTTCAAATTATCTAGGATCTGCTTCGGAGCTTTTTCAGAATTCTGAAATTTGATATTTCAGGGGATCTGCTTCGGAGCTTTTTCAGAATCAATGCCAGCCAGTTGACTATATATGGGTTAGTAGAGACCCTACCTTCAGTTTGAAATTATGCTTTCACAAGCGAAATTATCTTCATTGGAGACATTAAGTTATTTATAGGCTCGTTAATTTTGCTTATTTGCAGCCTATTTTGCCTACAAGAAGGTTTAAAGGAACGCGAACTTTGTGTTTTCTTCCGTAACAATCATTTCAGCACCATGTTCAAGGTCTGATCCAGTTTAAAATGTGTTATCTTCGTATTTATTGTTTCTCATCGTTGGGTTTTTCTTCATGGTTTAAAACACAACTGTTCCTCTCCTTCCCCGTAAACTTGACATAATCACTTCTCAATTGATTGACACAGTTAAATGGTGAACTTTACCTGCTAGCTACTGACCAGGGTTATATAAACCAACCAGATTTGGTATGGGAAAAGCTAAATGAGGTAACATTCTAGATTTTTCGTTGATTTTTTTTTTTTTGCCAAAGATAAAGTTGCATTTTCTCTTGGTATCAACTAAACTAAAATGTGTGTGTACATCCTCCTTATGGTAGTATGCTATATATGTATACCCTTACCATGTTTGTATGCTATACCTGACAGGTTAATGGAGATACAGTGTTTATGACCGGTAACTTCGAGGAGTTCAAACTAGAAAGTCATGGTAATGGTACATGGAATGAGCAGAATGCCATGACCAGTACAGCTGTGAGTAATTGGTGAACATTGAATATTTCTAGAAAAAATTGTCATCTTTTCTTTCACTAAACTTGTGCAATTTTTTTTATCAGGACTATCTGGCAAGTATTGACAACTCAGCAGCAGCAGACACGACGTTAAGGTACTTTCAGTTTGCAAATTCTTCGTTTTCTTTTAGAATAGAGTTCTTGGTTTTTCCCGATATGAAGATTGGGGCTGTTGCAAAAACAACTGCATCCTGTTGTATGGAGAAGTATCTACTCTTAAATCTTAATAATCTTAATTATTTATTGATTGTAGTTCTATATAATGAATGTATTGGTTTGTATCGTGACAGTTCTGATATGCAACTAGCCATGGCACTGCAACAGCAGG
Organism: Papaver somniferum; assembly: GCF_003573695.1. Lineage (NCBI taxonomy): Eukaryota > Viridiplantae > Streptophyta > Magnoliopsida > Ranunculales > Papaveraceae > Papaver > Papaver somniferum. Next base: position 26,393,523 of record NC_039365.1, read on the forward strand.
AGTTCGATAACCAGCCACCGCAGAGGCAGCATACATCCCAGCAGTCATCTTCTACTGCTAGTAGCGGCGGTTCAAGGCTCGTTGTAGGTCCTCAGGTACTTAATTTTTCCAGAACCATTAGTCAACCTACTGACTCCTAGACTTTAGGATTTGGGTTGTTAATACTGAGTGCTGAATATGAGTAGGAATTGCAGAAGAGAGAAGTCCGGTTAGCTTCAGTTAGTGTCTGACCTGAGTCTAATCTCTTGAGAGTTTCTGACATCTAATAGTTTACATATGTTACGGTCTCGATATAGGGACAGTACGAACAACCGAATGCCGGTTTCACGACAAAGCATAGAGGACTTCCATTTCTGCTCTTCGTTAGGAGCGATGTTAATCTTGTGTTGACTGAAACTGAGTATTCTTATAGGTAGAAAAGTATACAAAAATATAGATTCCTACGTAGGATCAAGATAGAGTAGGGAGTAGCATAGTATGCTCTCATACTTCAGATCAAGATAGAGTAGGACCAAGAATAAGACTGTCAGAATACCCATCTCAATGTACTGCATTGGAGTAAGCTAGATACAAACTTGCTCATGCTACTTCCTGTACAATTATTTAGCAGAGAATTTACCTTCTTTGACGACAGAGATATCTATCTGATCACTGCATAGCTGAAGCTTTGTCACTCTTGTAGTTAGATTTCCAGCATCTCTCTTTCATAGGTTCCATAGAGTGACTCATAATTCTAGGAAACTAATCCGGACAATATTTTTCTTTATAGGTTCCAAGGACCAAAGTCAACACCAGTACATCAGCAAAGCAGGAATCCAAGTCGAAGGACAAATGTGTTGTAATGTAGTTTGTTGGCTTTTCATTCAGTTGATGTAAATTCTGTTAATCTTTTTCTCTTTTTTGTCATTTCAATTTGTATCATAACTTACAATTTACATTTTATTTGATGTTTCTTTGAGACAAATTTCAAATTTGTGATTCAAGTAAAAAAGAATATATTGATTATCAAAATGTTGCTCACAAATCTTGAGAGTATTTTACAGCTTTTTACTACATGGTTATATCTTTGTGCAGTAATTTCAAATAACTCTACTGCAGCTCCCTTCAACAAACACCACAGTTACAATGATGTAACCATCAACAACTCCATTATTACACTACCTGAACAAGCCCCCTATCACCTACTTCAGTTCCAGTGCCAACCCATGAGAAAAGCGCTACCAACAACGGGTTCTTTTTTAGGCAGGTTATAAAGTCATCCTCGCTGACTTTATCATCGCTATCACTGTCGAACAGTTTGAAAAGTTCATCCACCTGCAATTAAGTCGAATATTTCAAACAAGAATGAGATTAACAGGACCACTTTGATGAGAATTCAGTGGAAAAGAAATCCACAAGCATCAAGCTCTGTCAAAGATTTTGACAGTTTCTTTGTGTTTCCGATGCCATCGTTGCCTAATTCTCAGTTTTGTTTCTGGGTCCTTAAATGACCTTTGTTTCCTTTGTAAAAATTCGATACGCCTTACAAAGTTGGACTTGGGAAGCGGTTTTCATATGAGACTTCGGATCAGGCATGGAATTGTACCAAATTTTAAAAAGTTACCCCGTCCAGAACCATAACAAATTATAACATGCGATAAGCTCATACTCATCCAGGACAGGTTTGTGCTCAAACTCTCTACCACTTAAAGATGTGTACGGACTTTGTAACTGGGCATTGTTATGTATTACAACTGCCATCCTGACTAGCCATCTTTGGCAAATACGCAACTATAGCACTGAGATTAACATTCTCCGAATAATCAGATTCCAGAAGAACCAAGCTTAGTCATGCCTAGAATAAGTGAACAAAACTAAACACATTCCAAACAAGAAGAATAGAGGAATGCAGTGGTTTACTTAGTGGTCGATACTAACCTGTTCATCGGTAATGTCTGGAATAGCGAGTCGAATGGAATCACTCAACTGTGTCAAGGGATATGATATGTTAGATTCTTGTCAAAGATTAAATGAACAAAAACATAAAAATACTAATCAACAGCTTGCCTGTTGTTTTGTGATATAGCCTAACCCTCTGGAATCACAAACTCCAAAAGCTAATTCACAAGTTCTCCAGAATAATGGCTGCTTCATGACAAGAGCCACTCCATAACAGAACTGCAGAATTTACTACCAATTAACATTAATCTTATTAATCAGAAAAAGCACAGTTATCATGCATAAAAACCAGAATACCTGTCGGAACGTGATTTGGCCATATTTCTCCACATCGATGAAAGCAAAAATCTAAAGCAGATAAGATGTAAATATGTAAGATAACCTTTTTCCAACAAAAAGTACATAACCTTTAACAGTAATAAACATCGAAAAATGCTATAAGGGATTTTACCAAGGAGAAAATTCTGATACTACTAGCATTAAAAACATCAACTCAGAGCAACATACCTTTTCTGATAGAGGACAGAATGGCAGCCTTAGAACTCTCAAGAATTCTTGAATTTCAACACGTCCACTGTAAACAGATAGACAAAGTTAGATGGCTTTCAAAACTATATTTAGATTATTCACTATAACTCCAAAAGGTGGTAACAGTATCTGAGAAAAGCAATGCCAAAAGATATCTGAGGTATATAAATCAATCATAAAATTTGTAAAATTGTTTGACATTACCTAGGGCCTGGATTCATTGAAAGAAATACATCTAGGAAATCCAGAGCTTCCAATGTGCTTATGTTAAGTGACTGTAAAGAACAAAAGAACATATTGGATAACCTCTAAAAAAATCTATTTCATCCTTCAACAGGATAAAGCTTTAATACACTACTGGATTTAACTGGCTCTTGGAGAGCAATCTGGCTATAGAGTCTCCAAGAATACAATCACAAGCGGAAAAAAAAAGAAGAGAATAAAGTGTATTTCAACATGATAACTCACATTATCAACTCTAGCCAGTTCCACCATATAACTTGAGGCCTTCTCCTGCAAACATGATCAAAATACCGTGTAAGTAATGAGAAAAAAGTTGACAATGTTTCACATTCATAACTTAAGTTCAAATATATTAAGGATACAGATTTTTTTTAGATACCATTCTGTTATTTGCTTCCCATTTAGATATTGCTATGCAACAACTAGAGCCTATATACCAGTACCAAACACTTCTATGTACATCAGAAGTATAGATGATTCCGTAAGTCCAATCGAGTGGGATGACCAACACATTTTCTTTCAAAAGCCAATTTCAAATACATTACAGCTGGTGTAACTTGACAGTCTTAGTACTCATCCAACCCTTCCCGCACCACCCAAGTATTGCACTTCCAATCCACATATGTTGTGCACCAAACATATTAAACTCGGATATATCTTGGTGGCCTAACCTGTCTTTCTATCTCTCAGGCACCTTCAAGTTTCTATGTCGAGGGAGGATGCTAAAAGTTGTGGCAATCCTTGCAGATTGTTGTGCAGCAACACTAGAAAATTAATGGTAGGTTTGTTGTTGTAAAAAGGAATTAGAGTTTTAGCATTTATGATTTCTGAGCATGTTTGTATAAAGTATATGTCATCCTCTTTGGGAAGATACAGCACATTATGTTACTTATCCATTAAGAGAGGGCCAAATTACTAAAGTAAGACTGAACATGAAACAGATCTCATTAGCCAGTAATTTGATTGGTTGTAACTCCGGCTATGTGTTTAATCACACTTCCCATATCTGGTTCAGATTTCTGAAATTATCTGGTGCTGACCTAGATCTTCCAGCTTTTCACAAACTTGACGCGCAACAGGGTACAAAAGGATGATACTTGATTCAAAAGAAAAAGAAAGAAAGAAAAAAACTACATACCTGCTTCGCCTCAGCTGCTTTCATGAGAAGCATCACATCCCCGTAAGAATGAGATGTTTGTACAACATTGAGTGCGCTCGCAATAGATTCACCAGTCTGCAAGGTATCACAAAATATCAACTGTTATGTAAGAGATATCAATGCTTTGGGGAACACATCAATTCTGACAGCAAATTAGTTATGGGTGCATCAGAAAGCAGCATTAAAGCTGGAAATTACTAAGAGACAACTAAAGTTCTGTAGATCAAATATATTTGATATTGGTACCAATACCAGCTGGTACATGCAATACCCAGTAACCTTCTTGTCAACGCGAGTCCAGACTAACCCTTATGGCTTTATGCAGCAGATCTTGATTGTTCTGTCTAGGAAATTCCCTGAAACTGCTAATACGACACAAGAAAGAAGAATGTGTTCTTGATCTAGGAATTTTGTTTAAGTCCATTTTTACTAGGTATAGCACAATTTGATACCCATGGTGTTTACAATATCTTTCAATGTTATTCTAATAGTATCATTTTACCATCACTGACAGACTCATCAGCTTCTGACAAACAGCGTAAACTAATGACAAATTAAAAGAAGCAGCAGCTACGGCTATATAAGCCTTCATCAGGCTCATCTTACTATCTAGAGCCTTCGCAAACTCTGGGAACAACTCTCAGCTCACGCCGTAGAATCATGTAAAAGATATGTCTTCCAAGTTGCAAAGCATATCATGTGTGTACAGTGTGTTCAGTTCAAATTGGATCTATTTCAATAAGTGTCTCTTTGATTTGATGGAAGGAAAAAATTGATAAAACAAAAAATCCTGCACTGTTTCCACTTTCTCTCCCTAAACCAAAACTATAATTATTTCATACTTAGAAGTGAAGTTATGATCAAAGTTTCACATGCTCAACAAAGGGAAAGGGAACAGAAATGACTCACCCTCTCAGCAAAATTTGAAGCACTTTCTTTTTGATTTGGGTAAACTACAGGAAGATACTCCACCTGTTAATTCCAGAATAAAAGGCTTGTTAATATTAAGAATCAAAATAAAGAGGCATAGAATCAAAATAAAGAGGCATACAAAAAACAATGATTACAACCCATACAAACATACTGCCGCATCTAATTTGAGCACTTGACATTCAAAATATGGTCCACAAACAAGCAATTGCACAAGGCTGTACTTTTAAACCAAAGAAAATTGACCCATTGCGGACTACGAGTAAGAGAAAAGCTACCTCCATGAAATTATGAAATTGGAGGAACCCTCTGATCATGAGCTTCGCCAAGGAAATATTTCCCCTAAACAAAGAGCGGATGTCAAATCAAGAGTTACGTGTTATAAACATTACACGAGATTTCAATACAAGAAATTCTATGAAGAGCGATGGTCCTACCAAGATTGGTCAAAGTGAATGTGAGGATAGCGAACCACCACTGGTTGGATTGGATACCCGGGAATGAAAGCACCAAGTTGGAATGAAATAAGCGACCTCCCATTTGTGGTAGTACCCTCGGGAAACAATAGTACTCTTGGAAATCTGTTGCCTGAAGCCTTTCTCTGTAGTCAACCCTTGAAAGGACATTTTGTATCAAATAATTTACAAACTACCACCTATCAAACAAAATTTAATGAAAATGCATACAAGATGTTACGATTCTCTTATCTACTTCTAAAGGGTTCTTAATTTCATATCTCAATCCGACCCAATAGTGACAATTAAAAAAAAAATGAAAATTTATCCATAGACTAAAGGTTCCCAAGTATGGTACGGGGAAACTCCGAATTAACCATTTTGGTTGAGTTAAAGGAATCCTAAGTCAAGTGGTGATCACTGTCAAACTTCTTACTTGCTCCTTAATCTAACTATGTCATTTGTCAAAGTTTTTACCTTTCTCTTCTTCATGTTATCCGTTTATAGTTGAATAACCAATTTAAGTTCATTTAAATCTGGAGTACATAACTATCTTAATTCAAATTTGAAGAGAATGTCTACCTTTATTTCACTAACAGCATTCTTCCTTGACCCTGCCGAAAACCGATTGACATAAATCACCTGAGAAAACACACAGATAAATAAAATAAAAATTATGCACACAAAGTCACAAACAAGTAAACACAAAATTCAACCAATCAAAAGGAAATGAAATTACCTGCATTGCTCTTATAATATCTCCAACAAACGGAAGCGAATCATGCGATTCGGACGCAACAATAGTTGGATGCAATTCATAGAAATAGAAAATTGGATCAATATAAGATACATGATTTGATACAACAATTGGTGCAATATCTCTTGGAGCTGGTTTTCCTTTTCTCCTTATCCAATGATACCTTCAAACAAAATAAAACAAAATTAGATCATCCCAAACCCAAAACTGGACAAATCCAAAACTACAAGCAAACTCACTCACGTACCCAAAACAGAAGAGGATACCACGAGAACAAAGACGAGTAACACCTAAAACCCTACATCTCCAACGAGGCATCGGATTCTTTTTATCTTTCCATCCAAACAAAGCGAATTTAGTAAACACAAATCCAATAGCTAAGCAAATACCAAATCCAACCAAACGCAAAAGTGCAATTGGTATTACAATTATCATCTTAATCCATTCATATAAACTACATCCAATCTCTGGTGTATTATTACGAAATGGATCAATTGTTGTCTCTTTTGGTACTACTAATCTCTCCACACCAATAAATTCAAACGGATTATTATCCCTTTCTTCTTCATGAACCTCTAAAACTACCGCTTCTTCATCAATTCGATTGTTGCTGTTGTTGGTGTAATCCTGATGATGATGATGGTGACCGTTGGATTCGATGTCAATGATTACGTTTGATTGATTATCATCGGTTGTGAATCCTCCTTCCGACTTGATCAAAGGTGATTTTAGATCTTCTTCTACTTCTCTCGCCATTACAGACATGTCTGAGGAGGAGAGAGAAACAGAGAAGAAGAAGAAGAGGAGAGAGAAAATGGAGTGTGTTTTTTATGCAGGGAGAATTTTTTTTGAGGGTTGAAAAAAATTGGAGGGGGAAGGGAGGGGATTATATTTTGGGGGCAGCGAAAAGCCAACAAACGTGGAGTGGTGATTAAATTCTGGGGGGTATGTCAGTCCAGTGAGGATGTACAATCTGGATTTTTGGTGTTTTTTTAGTCTGTGCTGGGGGGAAAGCGTGGGGCTTGTTGCTTTTGGAAAGCAGTTGGATGTTTTTGGACCTGGGACAACTGAAAGGTCTGTGGTGCCGGGAGTGGACAAGTTGTTTTGACTGGTTTCAACTTTCAAATAGAATTATTACTACCTTTGGGATAAATGCACAGCCTAGGGCAACTCAAGATTTTCAAATGAACCATCGAAACAACAGATTTGATGGGCCATGTTCGTAAACATAACTAGGGCTGTCAATGGATGCTAACGTAACGGAAATAGGTTCTGTCGCTGCCGTTGTCATTAAAAGTTAGCGGATATCCGTTATCCGTTCATTTCCGGCGGAAATAGGAAATTAAAAAACGTTACCATTACGTTGGACTTACCGGATAACGGATATTTTTCCGCTGCCATCCGGTATGTCACAGGACAACCACAAAACAGGCTAAAAACACATAACAAGTACACACAACAGCTTTAAAATCCAATAAAACAGGTTCTAAATCCATGCCACACCAAAAAAAGACATACAGATGTTCATGCCACACAAGAAAACAAGTTCATAATTTTCATGTTTTTTTTGCAAAAAAAGACATCTCCATCTGCATTTGAGTCAACAACTGCAAATGCATTCCTCCTCCATCTCCAGATTCTCCTCTGCCAAGTCCCAAGTGCCAACTGCATCTGCAAATGCATTTACCTTACTTCTTAGTCCTGAACTTCTGTATTTTGAAAGAAAAATCAAAAGTGTTAGACATTTTAAGCTGGCAATGTCATTGTCAGTGCAATAAGCCAATAAATGGCAAAAAAAAAAAAAAGATTAAGATGTACCTGTAACACAACTATCACTGTCACTGAGAGTGAGATTTAACAGCCAATCACCCAAACTAAGCAAAGCTTCAACAAGATCTGGAGCTAATGAACTCCTGTGAGATGTGAGAACTCTGCCACCAATACTAAACATAGATTCTGATGCTACACTTGTCACTGGAACTGCCAATACATCTCTTGCAATCCTTGAGAGAATTGGGTACTTAGGAGCATGGTTCTTCCACCAACTTAAGATATCAAACCTCATTTCTTCAGTGGTTGTGCCTTTAGGAAGAACTGGTTCTGCTAAGTATGTCTCCAATTCTGACTTCTCAACCTCAAACATATTGTTTTCCATAATGAAATCATCATAACCAAATTCATATGATGTTGTTGTACCTGCAGAGCTCTCAATTGCAGTTGAATGCATTCCAGTATCAAAGTAATCTGGAGCTGTAGTGTTACTTTCATAAGCACAGAAAAGAGCATTGAGTTCAAGCTCAAATTTGTTATACCGACTTTTATAGTGTTCCACACCATATACTCTCTTCATAACAAACTCCACCCATTTAGCTTTGTACCTAGGATCCAAAACAACTCCAATTCCCATCAAAGTGTTACTTTCTTTCCAGTAGCTATCAAATTTCATCCTCATATTCTTGGTCATGTCTCTGATATACTCATGTTCACTTGATTCCCAGAGCTTAATGCATCTATTAACTTCTTGAACCCCATTATAATACAAATTTGTTGTGGGATACTTAATCCCAGCAAATTTGGTTGAAAGGAAATCAAACAATTCCAAACATTCACATATGTGTACTCCTTGTTGCCACTCCTTAGAGGTTGCTAGTATTTTGAAGTCATCATCCAAATCAGCTAGCCTAGCAAAAGCTTGTCTCAAAAAAATTGCATCCTTTTAGCATCTTAAAGGTGGAGTTCCACCTAGTATCCACATCTAAACCGACATACCTTGAAGCAGGAATCTTAACTTGGGCAATTGCACATTCAAATCTCTTTTTTCTAGCCTGACTTGACTTGACATATTTTACACACTCTCTAACTGCATCTATAAATGGAGCATCTACTCTCATTCCCCATCCAACAATTAAGTGCAATATATGATTACAACACCTCATTTGGAACATATCCCCATTAAGAACTAAACAGTCTTTGCTATCAAGCCATTTCTTCAGCTGTTCCATCATAACATTGTTGGAGCTAGCATTGTCAGCAGCTACAACAAAAAGCTTATTGCCTATGTTCCATTCTAGACACACTGATTTCACTACAGATGCTAGAACCTCTCCAGAGTGTGGTGATGGCACTAAAGTATATGCTAGTGTTTTCTTAACCAGTTTCCACTCCTCATCTATGTAATGCAGTGTCACACAACAATAACCATCCTTTGTATGCTTACATGACCACATATCTGTTGTTAAACTACATTTAGATGTAATATTCTCAAATTGTTCTTGTAATTGCAGTTTGAACTCAGTTGTTAGTCTCATGATGTCTTCCCTAACTGTATTCCTAGTGTAAAGCTTAGCAGTAGGATTCAAAGACTTAACAAACTCTCTAAAATAAGGATGCTCAACTATAGTGATTGGATAACCATGTTTATCAATCATTTGGCAACTAGTGTCCTAGTAACAACAGGATCAAACTTCCAATTTGCTAACTTGGTTTGAGCATTACTTGTTTTGACAGAAGTAATCTTGCTTTGTCCTTTCTTATTGTCAGGCTTTTCTTTGCAGATTTTGGCATGGTAATGCAAGCGGCTGGTTCCTTGGTTACTGGGAGTAGGTATTCTCTTGTGACAGTGTTTGCATGCAGCTATCAGTACCCCAACCTCCTTCCCACCTTTTACTTTCTTCTTTCCAACCTTCCTTTCAAAATCAACCCATACATCAGACCTTACTGAGCGCATTTTTTTCTTCTCTTCAACTATAACTGGGTCTTCATCTACTTCTACATCTTCTTCTTCTTCTTCTCTAGGACGAATTGCAGGTGTAATAGAAGCAGGTGTTGAATTCACTCTAGAAGCTTGAACTTGGTTGGATGCAGAAGCAGCAGCAGCAGGTAAATGTGATGCAACTGAAAAAGAGAGATTTTGTGAAGACCCAACATGGTTTGATGCTCCTCTTTCGCTTTGGGACATGATTAATTTCACAAATCTGAAATTGTGAACCCTAATTTCAGAAATCCTAAATTGAAAATTGAGTTTTGAAGATTGAAATTAAACTCAAAGGAAATTTAAGAAGAGAACCCTAGTTTCTAATCAATAATCACACAGAGAAGATGATGATTTCTAAGGCAGAGAAGACGATGCTTGATTCAGCATCCCTGGTTTCTCTCTTTTTCTCTCTGAGTTCTCTGTTGTGTCGATAAAACTGAAGTGAAGAATGAGATAAACCAAACATAATAACCCTAGGTATAAGAATTTACATGTGCAGTACGCATGTTTCCGGATAACGGAACTAAACCTAACGAAAATACACGGTTCCACTACCGTTACGTTAAGAAGGGATTATCCGTTAGCTTATCGGTATCGGATATCCGTTTACCGCTATGTCGGATGGTAGCAGTAACGGCTAACGGATTATCGGTATCGGATGTCGGCTAATCGGTATCCATTGACAGGCCTAAACATAACTAAAATGCGACCCAGAGCTGGCCGCCAGCAGCACTAGCTTGGCCAGTCAGTCATTGTTTGGGCGCTAACGGTTGTAAAACAACTACATCCCTCTTTACGCCCTTATATATTCTACATCCTTTTGCGCAGGTTGTGTTTGATAGGAGTTAATTTTATGGAATTATCTTTCTATGGAAATAATATGTTTTCCGCCGTTTGATCAAAAATAAAACTCATGTGAATATGAGCTCTGCCTTCTCTCCTCTCTCCTCTCCCGATTTATTCCCTCTCTCCGTTTAACCTCCCGTTTTTTACTTGTATGCTTCCCTCAACGGTCGACTCAACGGCTAGTTTCCACTGGATGTTCTAACCGGAGTTTAACCAATGACAACCAAAACTTACCCTAATCAATGTCACTGCAACTGCATCAATCAAAATCACAGTATTCTCTTAAGGAAAGAAATCACTCGAGTAATCTCTGGAACTGCGAAGATGGATTCAACTTCTGAATTCAAAGACAACCCAAACTTCGCTGAAATCACACACCTCACAGGCAATACACTCATCACATACAACATATTCATCACCTCCATCACTAGTATCACTACTGTTACCCAAATCAATATTGGTATTAGTTTTGTCCCTCAAATCACCATCTCTGGTATCCTAGAACCTGGATTTCTGCAGTGCCTCAATTTCTATAACCTTAAACCCAATTTCAAAGGTGTAAAGTTGAAATTGAAGATCAATGCCCATCATGAAAACTTCTTACTAATTGGTTTTGACAGATTAAACCTATGAACTCACCTTACCATCATCCTCAGTTTACCTATAAAGGCAAAATCAAACCACTCTTGGATATTCATCTCCCTTCCAGAATATTTATGCAAGGCTGGTAACTCCATTGATGAACTCAAGCATGGCAACTGTAGACTCCCACTCAGATCTCATCAAGCTACTCTAGTCATGACTCATTTGATGGCAAGTGCTGACCTCTTAGTCCTTTGTGCTAATCTCCCTACCTCTCTGATGTCTGTTTACTCTACTGGTATGTATTTTCACTACTCTCTCCTATCTTTTAGTTATTGTATGCCTAAACATATATCTTTCAAGAACTCTAAGTATGCTAACATTTGGGTCAATACTTATAAGCTCTCAAATAAAAAAACCAAACACAGAAAACCCATGAAAACCTGCATAACAACCATTCCACAACCCCTCCCTGCTTTTCATCCTTTTAACCATGTAAACCTTACGTTTTATGCTATGTTTCAAATCATGGACAATAAAAAACTTAAACACATAATTTTAAACTTAGCTCACATTATAACAAACCATAAACATATCCATTCATCTATACATTCTCCCATTGTCTTCAACTCCAGTTCACATGATACCAATTTCAACACCACTAGTTTCAAAATCACTTGTCTGGAGTATATAAGCAGAACACCGCAAAAAACAAAAAAATGGAATACTTACATCACCAAAGTTCAGGAGCTAGCTGCCTCCTGGTCAAACCCCTGGTGCAACTCCAGACCCTCCTGCATCATCTCCTGCCCCTCTCATTTCAGCAACAATGTTTTCTGGTGCGGCACATTTCCTAGGGACGGAATAGCTCCCTCCATCCTTTGGTTGGGGCAAGGGAAGTACCCTATCCTCTGCAATCTCATGCGGATCTGTAATCTCCCCAGGACCAAATATAGCAATATCATAAACATCTTCAGCCATTTGACGCATCACAGGTGCCAGCATAAAGATGTTTGGAAAACCACAGAATCATTTGGAAGGCAAAGGAATCATTCTCATGGATTCTATCCTTGTATGCCTCTGGAACTGGTGCAGAAAAGAATCCTTACCTAGCACCGCCACAGACTACCCGCTGATCTCCAACAAGAACCACCCCTTCATTGATAACAAATTGACCTCTGTCAGGATGTACAACATACATAACCCATCCATCCTGCACCCTCCTTAGTTGAGGATGCGAAACTTGCTGAGTCTCTTGTCTTCCAACACCACCAGAAGCGTCGGAACAACCCCGAGCTGCAACCTTCTCTTCATCGCCATCATTAACACCACTTGTAACTTTATGCATGTCCGCCTCTGGAGATTCACTAATGTTACTTATTTCTACCACCTTCCAAAGTGGAGGAAATTGAAATTATTGGTAATCAGATTCTTAAATACACAAATCACTGCAGTCTACAGCTATGAAAACCAAACTCGACAGCTAGGCCTTGCCTATTTGACTATGAATGTCAAAAACCAGTACATGTTTATCATGCATATCAATCTTGGCTTCTTTAACCCTGGAACATGTCTGGTCAACCGATCTCCACTCCTAGATGGAAGCTTATTAAAATTCTGAGAAGCATTTTGGCTTCTCTTCGACATCGAATCAATGGGCAAAGAAATGCTTGGAATTATCAGGTCTGGAAATTGAAATTGCTCTCTCTCTAGAAGGATATATGGATGGGAAGACCAATAGTTATCGCATCTCACCCATCAATTAAACATCATAGAGATTGGGTTATCCGGATCTTGAGGAGGAACATGCCTACTGGATGCATGCAATGTCCTATTGTACGCTACTCAAGTTTATTGGCAACACGAGGCGACAACCAACACTTGGAAGTTACTACACAAGCAGGAACTCGAATCGGATTCTGCCTCCCCCTAACCCGGTTTTGGCACCACATTTCGACCCGCAAATGGATCCAACACAACGCAACAGAGTCATTACTGTGGAAGGAAGCTAGTGCCCAACAACAATTCATCCAACAAAAAATGTTAACCACAATTTCATGAACAAGCCCACATACAACTTAAGGCATACGGTTAGCAACCGCACGTGCTTCAGGTATCACTTCAACCACACGTGCTTCAGGTACCACTTCAACCACAATCTCAGGAATAAGAACAAATGCAATACGGATCATAAGGTACGCATTTGCACGTGCTACATGTATGATCTCAATCTGGTCCTTAGCCAAAGTCAGTTCACTACTACCATCACTGTCTCTCAAGTTACTTTCCTAGAAGCTACAATGCAGTTCAAACTTGAGAGAATCTTAAAGTACATAGGACTACCCAGCCTATTACCTCTAAACCACATAAATTGGTACTCATATATGACTTCCACTAGGGAGAAAAGCCTAAGTCACTATCAGCATATAAAGTACATACCCATCACATGGAAATCAATAAACATGAACTGTCAAGATAATAGTTTGAATAAAAAGAAATTACCTCAAACCAAAGTCCAAAAAATATGTTTTTATTTGCTTATCTATCACCCGTATTGTGGAATTTGTTTTGGTTCTAGCTTGGATGACAGGTTCTACTCCAACAGATTGCTAGTAGTCAAGGTCATCAACAATCTCAGCTCTGATAAGGAACCCCCTAGATGGAGTCCATGGTCTTGCGCATGGCCCCTGACTTACAGCTCAGCTATCTCTTGGTACCATCCACTGCAAACTGCCCAACTGCAACAAAACAACAATATGTATTATATGAACCTCTCTGATCAACAATTCAAAATTCAAATTAAAGTGCACCACAACAATACAACCTCTCCCCCAATCTAAAACCCCTCTTTCATTCTTATTACTTGAACAAACACCTCAACATAAACTTCAGTATACACTCTTTCATTGCCTCATCTTCAGGAACTAAAAACTCTGAAAATATTGACAATCTAGTGAAACAAATGAATTCTTCCCTGAATATCCCAGATGATTTGTTCCCAAAAGTCTTTATAAATTAAGCCAATGTTTTACCAAAGAAAAAGGAAGACTGGAAATGGGTTTTCATTGGAAGGTATTGCAAAAAAAATTCTCATGAAACAAGAATTATATCCAGATTCATCAACAACAAATGGGAACTACGAAGAAACGCAGAAGTCTCACTTTGGAGGAAGAAAAGAAACTACTACCAAATCAGGCTGACTAGTATTGAGGACTACAAAGTTTTCAGGAAAGGAGGACCAAGAGGTATATTCAACGAGCTTATTGTTCTTACCGAAGTTCCATCCTCAGGACCAGATTACATTGATGAAGCAAACTTCTACAAAGTTTGGATCTGGACGCTGGTGAAAAGAATACCAACTCACATCATACTTGACATATGCAATCTAATTGGAACAGCTGGAATTTATCAAGGATCCAAGAAAGCCTATGGAAGAGACGATTATGAGAAGAATCTGGAAGTCCTGCTCACCATAGACGTAACTAGAGCTCTAAATATGGTATCTATGCTTATGAGGATGCTAATACCTCTTAATGGTTGGAACTGGCTTATGCTCTTAATGGAATAGCTTTCTGTAAAATTTGTAGAATTCTCGATCATCCTGGTCCTCTTTACTTAGAAGAGGAAGAAGATTCTCAGAAAACTCCCAATAACCAATACACATCCACCTCCAAAAATGAATATCCATCAACACCCACTACCCCTTCTTCTTCTAATACCAGTAACACTCCATCCAACATCCCGAAAAAACCACCTTTTATCCGCCATTATACTGATAAAGCTGTTGCAGAAGAGTTTGCAATCAAAATGAGAATTGCTCAACAGAAGATTCTCCTTCAAAACTCTTCTGAGGAATTAGATGGTTCTCCATAATATATAATCTTCCAAGCCGGTCTATATCAACCTATCACTGGTGCCATACCCACTACCAACCCTGAGGTTGTCGCCTACCAGAAGAAACACAAGAAGCCAGTGGAAAGCATCAGAAGCAAAGAGTCTCTGATGAAGAAGAAAAGTAACATCAAGGCTGCAGCAAGAAGGAAATTCACTACCATTTCCACTTCCACTGAACTAGAGGAAACAATTGACCCTGCAACCATCTTTCCAAAAACCAATAACACCAATCATCACATTAATACTGACATTACTTCAAACAATGCTCTCATGAATCTTACCACTTTAGCTGATGTTCAACAGTAGATGATGGAGGAGTTTGACAATCAGAAAAAGCTCTTATGGGAGAAAAGAAAAAATGAGTTTAAGCTCAAAGTTGTTGATTCTGAAAGACATCCTCAGCTGGTTGATACCAAGAGAAAACTGTACAACCTTCCCACCTACCCTGATCATCAATCTTTGCAGTGGAATCAGCATCAATCATCCAAAAGGAGTAACATGCAGAATACCCAAATGGAAGAGGACCATGTGACAAAAGAAACTACTAGCAATCTGGAAGGAGTCAATCCATTTAACACACCCCAGGTAAAATCCATACAACACTGCAGTCTACATTCTCACAATGACATATTTGCCTTTTTCAAAATGAACTTGTGTCTTTGGATTATTCTAGTCATAAATGCTAGGAATTTCTGCATAACATTACTAGGCTACAAAATTACTATCTTTAATTATCCTATCATATCTTACTTTTGGCAATTTTACTCCATCATAACTTGGAACTGCCAAGGCATAGGACAAGAAAACACTATTAGATACCTAAATAACATGCTGAATAAACATAACCCTGACATATTTTTCCTATCTGAAACCAAACAACAATCTAGAAATCTTAAGAAAATCTTAGGTACCATAGGTGTCACTAATTTCTGATTTGTAGAACCTAAGGGCAAATCCAAAACTACTGGAGGTCTAGTTCTTTCCTGGAAAACCAATCTAGATATCACTATTGAGGACTTTTCTGACCATCATATTAGTGCCACCATCCACCCTTTGCATGGAGATCCTTGGTTATTTACTGGATACTATGGTAGCCCTTATACTACTTGTGAAAATTTTAATTCCTGGAAGATGATTGAAAATACTTATGCTGCTAACTCTTTGCATTGGTTATTAATGGGACACTGCAACTTTGTCCTTCATGAACATGAGAAATTTAGTCAACATCCCATTGATCAAGTTGAAGCTGATATATTCTTAAACAAGATTAAAGAAGTAAATCTCAGTGACTTGGGTTACACTGAATGTCCCTTCACCTGGACCAACAAAAGAACTGGTCCCCAACTCACTGAGCAGAGATCAGACAGAGGACTAGCTAATGAAGCTTGGATAGAAAATCAACCCAACACTACCATCTCCAACCTCACTTCCATTGGTTCTGATCATAACCCTATCATTCTCAATACCAATCCAACATGGAAACAAAGTCAAATCTCATTAAAATTCTTTGGACCTTGGCTCAACCATGAAGACTGCAAAAACATTATAGATGAATGCTGGAAGGCCAACCATAAAGGCTCCCTAACCATAAAAATAGCCAGGAAACTCAGGGATATAAAAGTTAGACTAAAGAAATGGAATAAGAAGTGTATGGCAATATCAAGACAAATTTAAAATAAAGCATACAACACCTGGACTGGATAACCAAGCATCAATTCAATTCCAATAGAGGAAAAGATCTTAGAGAAGCAAGACTTCAAGTGGAACATTGGAAACAAGTGCAAGAGTCATTCTGGAACACTAAGAGCAGAGATCAACACATCAAACTTGGAGACAAAAATACTGGATATTTTCACCTAGCAGCCAAAAAAAAGATATAGAAGGAATAAAATTGATTCTATACAAAAAGAAGATGGTACTTGGATACAAGACAATTCTGAGATCACTAATACTTTCAACCCACTTTGCCAACATGGCAATTGCTGAAACCATAAATATCAACCCCTTCATTCTAAACCTCATTCCCACCACCATTACTTATCAAGAGAACCAAAACCTTACTAGAACCCCCGAGGCTCTGGAAATTAAAAATATTCTCTTTAGCATGGCTGGATACAAAGCTCCAGGACCTAATGGCTTCCCCTCTAACTTCTTTCAAGACAACTGGGACATTTTTGGAGAGGACATCATACACATGGTTAAACATTTCTTCACTTCTGGGCACATCCTAAAAGAAATGAACTCTACCTTCATATTCCTCATTCCCAAAATTGATAACCCTACCACACCAGCTCACTTCAGACCTATCTCCCTGTGTAATACCACCTACAAAATCATATCTAAACTTCTTTCCCAAAGACTCAAACCCCTTCAACCCAAAATTATATCTCCATTACAATCTTCCTTTATTCATGGAAGAAAAATCTCTGACAACATTGCCATAGCTCATGAAATAATCCACCAAATGAATACTAGAAGAGGGAAAAAAGGGAGCAATGGAACAATGGGCATAAAAATAGATATGTCCAAAGACTTTGACAGAGTCAACTGGGACTTCTTTCTTCAAGTTCTATCTCAAATGGGATTCAGTCCTCAGTGGTGCAATCTAATCCACCAATGCATATCAACTACCAACATGGCTGTCCTAGTTAATGGATCTCCAGGAAAGTTTTTCAAACCCTCCAGGGGATTAAGACAAGGGGATCCCTTATCCCCTTACCTTTTCCTCCTCTGTATGGAAGCTTTATCCAGATATCTGACTCATGCTGAAACTCAACACCAAATTCAAGGAATCAGGATTTGCAGGGATGCCCCAACCATCAACCACCTTCGGTTTGCTGATGACTGCATGATATTCTGCAAAGCCAATATGCAAGAATACAATAACCTTATCCAGATCTTTCAAGAATTTGGGCAATCTTCAGGTCAGCTAATAAACTTCTCAAAATCTGGCATCTTCTTCAGCAAGAACACTGCTCGTGATGTAGCTGACAACATCAGTAATACTATGAAAGTTCAAAGGATCAATACATCTGAAAAATATCTGAGATCTCCATTGTTCACAACTAAGAGTAAGATACAATCCTTTAAACCTTGTGTTGACAAGCTAAAGTTCAGATTTGCCGGATGGAAGACAAACCTCTCAACTGCTGAGAAAATAACAATGATCCAATCAATTACTTCAACCTCTAGCATCTACCAAATGAATTGCTTCAAAATTCCGAAAACTACTTGCAATGAGATCAATGTCATTCAAAGAGATTTCTTCTGGAACAAAGAACAAGACAAATCCAAAGGTCTCTACTATTTTGCTTGGGATGCTGTCAACAAATCTAAAGAGCTTGGGGGTCTGGGATTCAAAAACATGGAACTCTTCAACTTGGCTATGCTCACCAAGATCTCCTGGAGACTATTTATGGAACCAGACTCACTATGAAGCAGCACCATGAAGGCATCTCACTAACCCAATACTGCAGTTATAAGAATGGATACAATATTAAGACTACTGACTCTTGGATCTGGAAAGGAATTCTGGAAGGCATAACCTTAATTCAGCAGAACTACATTTGGAAGATTGGTAATGGAATGCAAATTCATATATGGGAAGACAGATGGATCAACATCAACTCTGATAGAATAACCAAACCTACCCTATGCCAAAAAAACCTCACAACAGTCAACCAACTTTTAAACACCTATGAAGAATGGGATATTCATATCTTAAACCAATGGTTCACACCTGATATTCAACACCTCATTCTTCAAACCCCTTACTTCCCAAATGACCAAGATGAAATCCAGTGGGCTCTCACCACCAACAACAAGTTTTCTGTCAAATCCCTATATGACAAACAGATTCAAGAAAAATATGCTAATGACAATCAGATAGCTCCTTGGAACCAAATTCGGGTCCTAGATACTAACCCAAGCCATCCATTTATTCATCTGGAAATGTGCTCATGGTATTCTCCCAACAAATGCTAAAGCAGATAGCATCTTGAGCTACATAGATCCCATATGCTCTTACTGCAACAATGGAGCTGAAGACATAACACATGTCCTCTTAACCTGCCCAGCCGCTTCTGAAGTCCAGAAGAAGCTTTTTGGATAACATCATAATCTATTCTCCTCTTTCAACTCGTTTCATGATTGGTTTAACAACTGGTTCCAGGAAAACAACCTCAATGCAAGATGGAATGAAACTTATGCCACTATCTACTGGTTTATCTGGAATGCCAGATGCGACTGGGTCTTTCGAAATATTTCTCCAGCTGCTACAACTACTGCAAGAGACATAACTCAGCATCTCTGCAATCACTCAAGAGTGCACCATAAACCAGAGCACATTATTAATAACCTCTACCACCATTCTAATAGTACTAATTCTCCATCTAAGAATTACAGTCAACACAGGCACACCACTGATAAGTTTGGAGTCACTATTAGCATGCATATTGATCCAGCTGACTTATGTCATGTTACTAGTGATAATCAATCCTATACTAATTATTCCTTTGTTGCTCTGTCCCTAACGGGTCAATACATGGGAACAAGAAACTTCAAGGACTATACCCCTGGAATCGGAAGAATAGAAAGATCAAGCAGAGGAGCTCAACTTGCTCTGACATGAGGGAAGACTATGCGGCAAACAAACATCAACTTTGCTGCTGAAACTGAAAAAATTCTACAAGCTATCAAAATAGGTTACCAACTGGAGGTTCAACATCGGTTCAAAGGAAGAAGAAATCAAAACTAAGACAACAACAACAACAATGCACCAATTGATTTCGTCTCAGGAAAGCTCACAAAAATTACTGCCCTACAAAACTATGCAGCTATCAATCTAGCCAGGCTATCTAGGCAATCTAACCTATTCTCTGACTCTAGCTGGAGAGGAACTAATCTACAAACCATTATTCTTGTTTTACAGAATTCCACAAAAACCTTTCAACTGGATTACTGTAATAATGATAACTATATTTTGAGGGATATATCTGATGCTCGAGAAGGCTCAGGCAGTATCCAAGCTGTAACCATGAGTGGGTTGCCTATCTAGGCACCTAGACTCTTTTCTTAATAAAAAAAAAAGAAAAAACTATTTCCATGGAATTGTAAAAATAAAAACGTGGCCTAAAATATGTTTTAAAATTCAATTCCATTGAAAGTCTTTCCTTGCTTCCCTCAGGATACTAATTTCATGGAAACACTTTTCATGGAATTGTTTCCTTTCTCTATTATCAAACACAGTCTAAGCTCTTCTCGGATCATTGGATTTATACTAGTTGTTATTATATTTCATCAAATTGTTTCATGAAAGTAATCACGCAAAAAAAAAGGAGAGTAGAAAAGTCGGTCTTCATTGACCCACCTCTATCCATAATGAACATTACCAGGAAAACCAATAAGAAAATTTTTTTTCCAAGATTTCGTTCTAAACAGAATTAATTGGAGGTCCAATTCTGCGGATATCAAAAGTCCTAAAGCAAGATAGTTTTCAGAAATTTAGAGATAACTTGGGAGAAGTAAGAGGTGTGTACGAACAACTACATTCGACAATAAAAAGATAAAGATTCCATTTCTCTAGCGTCACTTCTACTTTGTATCATGATAAACATAGAAAGACACTGATAACAATCTTAATTGAAGCATATGTCACTGTGGTACAGTGGTAAAGTCGTTGGGTGATACCAGCGATCTGAGTTCGAAACTCGTCAGCATCAGGGTATGGAGATTTTTCTCTTTCTTTTCCTAACTACCTGGGCTTGTAGGTAGTAGGCCTCTTCGAGGTTTAACCTTTAATATAACCTCTGGGATTTAAACCCAATTTTTCTTTTTCATCGATGTCACTTTTCAATTTAAATACTTCGAAGTTGGCATGTTTCTCAATATGTTGATTTCATTTTATCTTCGTATTCATTTTATCGTTGTTATGGAACTCACACCCTTTTGACTTAATAATAATTATAGGAATCACATTTGTTGTTTGAGATTTGCCTTCATATTGTAGTTGCTATAAAGCTAGCTACCACATCCAAGTAGAGATAAACTCACTACTTATCTAAAACATAAATAAAAAGACACTAATTGTATATGGGGTGATTTCATAGAAGGATAGAATGTCGAGGACCCTTAACTTGAAGGTTAAATGTAGGCTTCCTGAAGAAAAATCCTTCAGGTAATATGGTGCTACAAAGATGGTCTACTTAGTCGGTTGCAAGTGTAGTCCCGATGCTACGCCCTTTGAAGCTTATATCGTGCAAATATCTAGCTATAGTCGGAGCCCCTAAGCGGAGCTTTCCTTACTTGGTCCTATGGTTACGGATGACTAAATGCCTAACCTAGGTACTTCGTATCTATATTTTACCATTTTTTCTTCAAATTTCACCATTTTAGAATTTTTGGAGGGAATAAACATTTGATGTTGACGCTCTGCTTCCGATTTTATGTCTTCCTAAGGCTTGTTTTACCTTTATTTATTGGTCGTCGAAACTTCATTGGTCATCAACAACTGATGCATTGATTTCGGATACCTCTGGTGAATGTAAATATATTTTCTTTCTTCTCTTTAAATAGCGAAGATGTTCCTGCTTGATGATTATCTATTTTCTGTTGAGTCTTCAGTGGTCGCCCACGATTATCTTTTGTGTAATCAATCTATACATTGTGATCCCTTGGGTTTATTCTTCTTCTTTCAGTTTATTCTCTGTTATTCCTTCTTTTTTTTAGAAATACCAAGATCTTTAATAAGGTGTACTTATCTTGCAGATGAAGTGGATGAAATTATTATTGGTGCTTGATTTAGAGAAGCGGTCTTCTCCTCTGAGATCATCATCCCGTCATTCGGAGAACCATTTGGCTCCTAAGGTATTTTCATCTTTTTTTATTACGGTGATATGTCAGGTATTAAAATGTGGTCCTGGTTTCGTTTTTGAAACACCAAGTGCTCCACGCTTCTCTTATAAAACACTTCGTAACTTTAGACATCGTCTGAGTGCCAGTTTTTTGTTATTTTAGGGAAGGTCCGAGAAGGTTTATCAATTCCTTTATATGACTTGGAAGATGCGTCCATCTATTCTGCACTTGTGTCCCGCATGAGAAACATGGTGGAGGTTACTAGCTTAGTGGTGGCTCATATGTTCTTTGCTCATCACCCAAATCTTTGCCTGTTTTTTTTTTGATAGTGTTGTTGCTTTTCCTTTTCTTCTGATTTTCAGAAAAATTCGGGTTGCGCGTCGGATGTTACTCCTGTGTTTGTTCTCCTATTGTATCTGAAAAGGAGAGGGAACGAAGTACACCACCAACTTTTTCATTCAGAAACCTATATAGATAAAACCTAATACAATCACAAGTAGGTCAAACCAAAGATCCCTGAATAAGATTGTATATAGAGTTTTTCTCTTTCTCTTCCACAATCAATATGTTTAGACTATAACTCCGTGAACCTGATTGTGTAAAAGAGTTCTTGGACGATCTCAAAAATCAATATCCAAGGTCAATCTAATTGTATCCGACTTATGAGGATCCTAATTATGACAAGTATGAAACTTGTAATCTATCTTTCAAAGATATGAACTCAACAAGAACAAGTCTTGTTTTTTTGTCTCAAACAATAAGGACTTAAACTATATAGATTGATTACGTACTATTTGTGTTATTCCTATTATAAAGATAAACAATATAATACGAAAAAGGGAAAACAAAAGTGACCAAAATTTTTGTTAACGAGGAAAACTGAACCCTAGAAAAATCCTGGGACCTCTTCCAGCTTTGAACACCACACTTTATTAAACTATTAGAGACACCATCCTACTATGGAACTTCAAACTGGAATATAATTAAGACCGATTTGACCCTACCCCCCAAAAAAATTCAGCTGCAGTCGTGTTCTTACGTCTCTTGAACCTCGCAAGATTCTACGCACTTGATTCTCTTAGCTGGCGTCCTTTACAGCCTAAAAGTTGCTTCAACCTAAGTGAAGACTTTACCTATCTTTCTTTAACATACAAGCCTATTTGATTTCCCTTTTGATATGTTTCAATATAGGTTTGGAAATGTATATGCAATAGGCAAAGTTTACAACCCTCACATATCCGGAATACACACTCTGTTAGCGGAGAAACCTAGATCATTAACCATCTTTAAAATTGAATCCAAACAAATCAAAGAAGAGTTTACATATCTATCTTGAGGAATTACAAAGTCTAAGACAAATATAACTTTGTGATTTCTATCTATCTTGTTCATGATATAAAGTTTGTGAACTTCAATAACCAGAGAACAAGATCCAGATACAAGAACTATCAGGTAAAAGATAGTCTGACCGAGATTCACGGACCCCTAAGTGAAATCTTCAAAGTCGTAACCCAGAAATACAGTGTTAGAGCATTGCTCTGTCGAACTCACAAGTGTTGCTATATCAAGCTTATTGTCAAATTTAGTTGTTAGAACTATATCTTGATTTCTAATCTACAATTAGCTAAGTCTCGATCTAGTATAGAGGTAGTTGAGAAACAAACCAGTCATCATTTGCGTTCTACCGTTTGAAGGCGAAGATCAACCGAAGATTTTGGAGAACTTCATCAATAAAAGGTAAGTGAAGACTGAACCACCTATTTCTCAAGTTATATTTACCTTTATATCCTTGAGACGACTGTCGCATAACTAATTAGACTAGCTTGCAAACAAGAATTTCGAGTCAAGAACTAATTATTTAGTTTACTAATTTCTCGAAATATACTGACTAAGCTTTATGAACATTTGTTCATACTTGATCAATTTCGGTGGAGAACAATTTGTTGTTCATAACCAAATTGATTCAAGTTTATCATTCAAAAATAGCCTGGAACAGTGATATGTGTCATTGGTGTTACTCGGAAATGTTTCGAATTGATATAGAGAAAAATATAGAACTACTATATTCGGAATATAAGACAGTGTTATCAGTCTTACAAACTGAGATAATTGTTATATGTCTGAAGCCGTATTACATGTACTCGTACACGTAGCGGAGTAGTTGTATATCGACTTACAGATTTGTGTGATACGCATACTCGTATGCACATCATGGGAAAATCTGTTTGTTTCATGATCCATATAGGTATGTATTGTTAGAGCACTGCTCGGTCGAACTCGCATGCGTTGCTATCTCAAGCATGTTTGTCAATGTTAGTGATCAAAACTATAAGTCTTGATTTCTAATCTACTATTAGCTAAGTCTCGGACTAGGATAGAAAGTGTAGTTGTGCTCAAGACTCCATGGCGATCATCATACAAAGACCAAGAACTACTCAAGGAACTTGTGGAACTTCATCGACTAAAAGGTATGTGGATACTTGAACTTGTCTATCACTCAAAGGTTTATATATTTTATCTCCTATCTTGAGACAAAAGTCGTTTTTCTATATAGACTATGATTATACAATTTGCTATTTCGAGTCGAGTTTATCTCGCTTATCTATTTCTCGAAATATGTGTTGGAAAGCTTTCGCTTTGGCCAAGTTCATCTTTACTAGTGACGAAAGTCATGTTAAGTTTCAATCACTTGAAAATGTCTTTGACGAAAAATGGTTTGTGAATAACAACTATATAACGTCCTCTAAGAATGTTTCAACGATTGAAATGTGAGTTTAGATTACATAACCATGTAAGGATATAAACATTGTGTGGTAACACATATGTGTGTATTCCTTATTCCTTGAACCAAAGTATGCGTACTTTGCTGCTCAGGAAAACCGGAACTAGAGTCCACGTACCAAGTCCGTGTACTGTCGGAAGTTCTCATCTCCGAAAAATTCTACCGGAGTTTGTAAACTAAAAACAAACTTATCTCGGGTACTTAAGTACGCGTACTTAAGTTGGTTATCTTCTAAATCGATTATTTATGAACTTAAACTTATATAAACTAAGGAATGCATAATTGCAAACCACGCCTATAAAGTTCATGAATCGATTCGAGAGAATCAAATCGTTTTTGTTTCAATTGTGTCTATTATAAAGTTCTAAGCAATTGAACAACTCTCTTACTATTTCATTTGAGTCATTTGAACTAGTTATGGTAAAGAAGAATATGGTTGATATGAAAGTGCTCATATGGCTAACCATTTGGTTAACTACTGTTGAACCAACTAAATGTACATGTTTGGGTACGGTTACACAAACCTAAAAACGTGCATTTCATTTTTTGAAAATGCGAGGGTACCCAAATATACCTCAAGCTACAAAATTTCCTACCTATAAGTCCTTTCTCCGAAAGTGGTTGTCTATGGACTGAGTCGATACAATGCAACTAATCGGTTCACACTTCGTGTCATCGTCTATGGATACGAGATCGAGACAATACAACAACGAAGTATGTTTACTTGATAAAAAGGTTCGGACTTAAAACAAATACAATAGGATTGTTTATCAAGTAAATAGGAATTAACGTTTGTGTAATTTAATTTAATTATAATAAAACAATTATAATGCGGAAAATAAAAGTAAATGACACAGCAAGATTTTGTTAACGAGAAAACCGCAAATACAGAAAAACCTCGGGACCTTGAACATAATTGAATACTCTCAGGATTAAGCCGTTATACAAAATTAAACCAACTTCGTATAGTTTAGACCAAGCAACTAAACCTATAGTTCACCTAGTTCCGTCTGTATTCCCACGCCTCCAACTTATGAATAAGTCACGTACTTGGAACAATTCCTTTGGTTCGTATTCCAAACAGTAAAGGAACAACAAATCTGTTTGGTAGCAACTCTCTTCAACCAAGTGATGTGAGTTCGACAAAGGCTCTTCTGTTTATCTCAATAAACTCCTTCATCAGGTTCTTAGATCTATCTATTTCTCAACTACCGAAGTAATTGCTAAGATTTTGCAATCAATACTTTCAATCACAAAGAATTATATTGATGTCGATCTACACAACTAATCAATCCAATCTACCACAAGGATAAACCAATTATAGTTGGATCCTCTTATACCGAAACAAGTATTGTGCACACCAAAGATTATGAACCCCAAATCATAAATCTTCAATATCTTCTTTGTCTTCAAATCTTCTTAGATCTTCAATAAACGCCTTCACACAACAACTTGAATCTCTTGTGATCAATCACGCACAAAACTGAGTATGTTAATAATGGATTATCACAAGATCGTCTTTAGAACTAAAAACAGTCTAAAGATCCATGCCGAAACTTCGATCTAGTTTTAGTGAATCTTATATCAGAAAAAGAAGATTATCAAGCATAAACAAACTAGGTGCAATCAAAGTTCAACCATCGTTAGTCAATCAAATCAATCGAAAATACAAGATAAACCGCAATTATCTAGTTTCCCACCAACGTTACTCGTAGAGCTTCTCAATCCCAAAGAAGACATAAAAACTGAGCGGTCGTAAGAGATTTCGCCTAATTAGGTTACTCTCCTCTCCGAATAGGCGGCTACACTAGTAACAACACAACTGAGGAAGTTTGTTGTCACGAATGATTAGTTTGCTAGAAATGCAAACTTCAAGTATTAATAGACAAAGAAGATTGGACACCAAGAAATTTCCAAAACCGAAAATTTTCTCAAAGATATTCAATATATTCCAAATTCAGTTTTCATAATTCCTGGAAATGCTCTGTCCAAAATAATGACCGAAAATCTCTTTGGAAAATCTCAACTAGTAAATGCACATTACTAATTCTCATTTTCATAAAGTAAAATCAACAACCTTAATTAAAAGATTCTTAAATGATTTATATTTCGATCCTGGGATTTTGTTCCTGTAGCTATTAAGGAATAACTTTGAACAATAAAAGATAAACATTACTGTACGTGTTCAAAGTATGCCGACATCCTTACTTTGTAAGTCCTCTTTCATACTTACAACCTTGAAACCGATTTGCCACACTTCCAAACAAGTTTATAATTGGTTCATTTGACTTTCAAGAACTATGCGATTGATAAATAAACACTCAATCACAAACCATGGGTTTAACGGTTCTTCCAAAACAAGTTTCGGTTCTACCTCCATGTGAGTATTGTGCATAGTCACACTAGCTTTCCAAAATTTGGTTGACTAGGTACTAGGATCGGTTCCCCACATATATATGGTATCTAACTTATATGTGTTGCACATGTCAATAGGATCGGTTCCCCTTTGCCTAAAAACGAGTTGCACATGTCCATAGGATCGATTCCCCTTTCTGCTACAAACTTGTTGCACCTCATACAAGGATCGATTCCCCTTTGTGATGTGTTGCACCTCTTCATAAGATCGGTTCCCCTTTAACCATATTCGGTTCAACAAAACAAAAACTCGATCATACCATCTCAGGTGATTACCTAAGATCGGTTTCACTAATAAAAGTCATACCAATACATAAGTCAGGCCTTTGTGAATTGTTTTACCAAGAACACAAACAATTCGTGAGCGGTTATACTAAATCACACATATTGTATGTTCACAAGATATGCAATGAATAACAATCCCAATAACGCCTGGCGATTTCCTTTTCGATTCATAAACAAGTTTATGAACTTACTTCCTTAAAACACATGTAAAACATTGTTTCCTAGGATGAAATCCTCACCTCATACCCATACATAATCACAATAGCATTTAAACGATTATGTCGATGTCTTATCTACAAAGTTTAATGGTTAAGCAATAAACTTCATATTGTATTCCTTAATACTATGTCTATCTAGAGTGTTCATGCTTCGCAGTTTCGTTTTCAATATGCTCGACTTGAAAGATACGTTAGGGAATGAAAGAGTTCAAGTAAAATATCACTAACCTCAAGTGGAAGGATGATGTTGTCGTTGTAGCTTCTTACTTCTTCACGTATTCAAGTCTTCGCAATACTTGTAATGTCTCATATCCTAATACTTTCAATCTAACCTATATGAAGTTGACTCTATTACATAATCAAGCGACTCTTAAAATGAGTTTTGATTCACTAAAATATGACAATCAAACTTGACATACCAACACTTCGTGGGTTCAACCGAGCTATGCTCTAACAATCTCCCCCTTTGTCAATTTTAGTGACAAAACTCTTACAATCATATGGATAAACAAATTACAAGAATTCGTTACACATACGCTTGATTCCCGAATTCAACAACACAATAACCTGCATTCATTTAATCCTTTAAATGCCGCTGTTGACATTATAATAACAAAATACTCCCTCTAAAGGCGAGATAGGTAGATTTCATCAATCCGCACGTCTTTGTTATACCAATCAATATGACATGCTACTCCCCCTTAGTCTATGCTTTCACTCTTTCGTTAGATAAACGTTTAAGCACAAATGTTCTTTTCCTTAGTGATACCAATCAATATAAAATAAATACAAGGTATCATTTGTTTACTCCATATATTTCTCCCTATTTTTGTCACAAAATGACAAAGAAACGAAAAAAATAAAGGACAACACGAAAAGAATCTTACAAATCTCAAAATAGACTTGCAAACCTATAAAGTTAAGCATGAGGGTTCCACACACCATTTTTGATAACCAATATCAAAACCGACACTACAAAGTAATTTGTTTTGATATATTATCAAGGAAACAATTGCCCGAAGCAATTTTCCCAGTTTAGTTTAGCAAACCAAAAATCAACTAAGCAACTTAGTCCCTTTGCTAAACAGATTGTACAAATACAATCGCTTCATTCGATAAGACCAAAATAAAGATAACTCTATTTCTCTCATCAGGTTTTAATTATCCATATAACTTAGACCTTTTAATTTTAAACAAGACAAGTACTAGGTTAGTTAACTAGCATTTCTTGTAAGGCATTCGATTAGACTTGAATAACCGAACTGTTCCGGAATCGAATTGGACTAAAGAATCCATCCCGTAAACCTTTTCTTTCGTTAAGCCATAAATAATTCATACAAACCAAATAAATCAACTTGCATAATTATTAACCTCAACCAAAAGCAATTGAATCAACATAAGCATTAAAGCACCGCAATTGCACCGAAATTTTGTAAGCCTAAACAATTGATACCACACAATAAAGCAAGATAACAATAGTTTTTCATAACAGGAACCAATTAAAGCACACATACATCCATACACACATAATGGAATAAAACATCAATTGTACCGAAATTTTGTTAAGCAAAAGCAAAATATATATGAAATAAAAACCAGGTTTTCTTAAAAAGGAAAACAATTAACTAACGACATTGTTACCTCAAATTTCGCATCCACTTCTCCAATATCTTTGCATCTTCTTCCAGGGAGAATTGATATCGAAATATCATTATGTTGTCATCCTTATGAAAAACAAAAGAATAACAACAACCAACCTTTACCAAAGAAAGGTCGAAAATCGGTTTTAACAATCGCAAGCAAAAGTTGTAAACCGTCGAAACATATATGCTTTTATGCTAAACCAAAACTGATTCAACATATTGTGACTTTTTCACATATTGTTTCTACCAGAACCCCTCATGATCCTTTGATAAAGCCTACCAACATGGGCTAGAACTTAATCCTGCTAAATCAAAAAGTCACCCAAACCATAAGGGTTCACAACATTATGAGATCGAATATCAAGGTAATAAAACCGAAATCAAACATCCCATAAATCAATTTGCAATACACCATAAATATTCAAATTGAAATCAAGTATTGCAATTACCTCAATATTGTAGGAAATTGAATTAAGAAACCAACGCAAAAAAAAAAGAGGTCTCCGAGTTCGGACGAAGAAGTTATGGGCAAAATAGTTTCACACTTCTTCGTATGGGGACCTCTCACTAGGATCGGTACCCCAAGTGTTACTTGTGACGGATCTCAACATTAAATTGTTTTTGACATAACTTTTGCATACGATTTCCGAATTCAGTGATTTTTGGCTCGTTTTAACCGTAAAAACAAGAGCTACACATATATGAGCATTAGATATCAATATCATCAACTCACAATTACCGTTTATATCAAAACCTCAAATATAGATAGAGAAAGTATGAGTATAGAAGAAAAGAAATCTCCTAAAGATGTTAATTAGTCATATAATAACCGAGAGATCATGTTATCAGTTTCATGTGCTTCCTCACCTTTCAAGACATTGAGCACCAAGGTGAGTATGCACATTCTAACACAACTAGGTTGTGTTGAGTTGATCCTTGTCTTGTTCGTCACGAGTGACTAAGACAAAATCATCATTCTTGACCTCTTGCTTGGTTTGTTTTATCTTGTTCTATCTCTTTTTTTTCTTCTTTGACTTGTGATGTAGAGTGTCATTATCACAACCTTTATTAGTAAAAGATATTTCAGACATAATGTCTTTCTTTAGCCTTTCAAGAAGACTCTTGTAATTATTGTCACCAACAATTAACAGCTGAGAGTCATTATTGTGACTAAATTTTGGTCCCTTCTTGGCTATAGAGGACTTCGGGACCCATTTACAGTTAGGTTTTGCAGGAGCAGCCTTCTCCTTCATACCATTAGGATCATTGTCCTTTTGAATATTTTGCGAAACATCCTTTCTCCAATTTGGAACATCATATCTTGTCTTTGCATTTAAAAAGTCATCTCTCTTTCTATAATTGGGTTTTTTATGAGATGACATTGTCGAGTGATATGCAAAATTTGAACTATCATCATAATAATTCTTTTGCCTAAACTTAGGACAATAACGATCTGAGTTCTTATGAGGAGCATACTTATCCAATTAGTTTGATACAAAATAAAGTGCATCTTGCATCTTACGAACTTTGCATCCCCATTGCAAGTGTCCTTTATTACCACAATAATAACAATGCTTAGTATAAATATATGGAGTATGAGTTTTAATGTTACCTTTTTGTGGATACTCTTGCATTGGAGCTTGACGAGTTTTCTTCTTCTTATTATTCTTCTTATTCTTCTTCTTCTTCTTCTTATCTTTGTTCAACGTTGTTGCTTTCTTGACATTAACAGAAATGCCTTCTTTGATTACTTCTGGTTGAACACTATTCTTTGGCTTGACCGACTTTTCTTCTTTATAAGAAATATGAGCATCTTTGTCATCAGTGGAAGCCTCTGGTTGAGAAGAATTAATATCTTTAACAAATTTTACCTCTTTGTTGATATTTGAAGCATCTATTCCCTTATAGCCCAATCCTCGTGTGTCACGATGATTTCTACTTGCTTATAACATTGAGGTTAAATTGTTTGTGCTACCATTGAACTTTTTTAAGTAAAAATTTTCTTCTTCCAACGTCTTGATTTTATCAAGAGCAACAACTATCTCAGCCTCAAGGAATTTTTCTCGTGAGAGATATGTACCTTGCTTCTCTTCAAAACTCTTTTGTTGAGAGTTAATCCTTGCTTTAGATTCAGCAAGTTTCTCTTCCAAGGATTGAATCTCCAAGGAAGATGTATTCTTGAGAGAATCTAATTCCGATGTCAAGGAGGAAATATCATGAACAAGTTGTTCATTTTCATATTGCAAACAACCTAATTCTTCTAGAAGTTTTCCTTCTCTTTTTAGCCCAAGAGTGAGTTCAGTTTCCCAAGAGTCAAAGGTTTCCTTTAACTCTTGTAGCTCGGAAGTTTTTACACTCACATGATCAACCTTTTCATCTCCTACAGAAGATTTTTCAGACACGAGGTCCTTGATCATCAGTACAGTGCTTAACTTAATCTCATCTTGAGAATATTCAAAAGTATTTTCAACTGAGCTCGTAAAACTCGATGAGGATGTCCCTTCTAAGAATTTTTTTAAATCAAAACTTTCAAAGTCTTGCGATACGTTAACTGAGTCATTTTTAAGTTTACGCTCTTGCTTAACTCTACTTTGAATCATGTCTTATAGGTTGGATCGCATCAAAAACATATTGTTAGATCTTTTCGGGTTTTCCTGCCCTGATACCAATTGAAAAGGCGAGTGTACCTAAATATACCTCAAGTTAAAACTGTTCCTAACTATAAGTCATTTCTCCGAAAGTGATTGTATATGGACTGAGTCGAGACAATGCAACTAATCGATTCACACTTCGTGTGATCGTCTATGGATACGAGATCTAGACAATACAACAACGAAGTATGTTTACTTGATAAAAAGGTTCGGACTTAACCAAACACAATAGTATTGCATATAAAGTAAATAGGAATTAACGTTTGTGTAATTTAATTTAATTATAATAAAAGAATTATAATGCGGAAAATAAAAGTAAATGACACAACAAGATTTTGTTAACGAGGAAACCGTGAATACAGAAAAAACCCCGGGACCTTGAACATAATTGAATACTCTCAGGATTAAGCCGCTATACAAAATTAAACCAACTTCGTATAGTTTAGACCAAGCAACTAAACCTATAGTTCACCTAGTTCCGTCTTTATTCCCACGCCTCCAACTTATGAATAAGTCACGTACTTGGAACAATTCCTTTGGTTCGTATTCCAAACAGTAAAGGAACAACAAATCTGTTTGGTAGCAACTCTCTTCAACCAAGTGATCTGAGTTCGACAAAGGCTCTTCTGTTTATCTCAATAAACTCCTTCGTCAGGTTCTTAGATCTATCTTATTCTCAACTACTGAAGTAATTGTTAAGATTTTGCAGTCAATACTTTCAATCACAAAGAATTATATTGATGTCGATCTACACAACTAATCAATCCAATCTACCACAAGGATAAACCAATTATAGTTGGATCCTCTTATACCGAAACAAGTATTGTGCACACCAAAGATTATGAACCCCAAATCATAAATCTTCAATATCTTCTTTGTCTTCAAATCTTCTTAGATCTTCAATAAACGCCTGCACACAACAACTTGAATCTCTTGTGATCAATCACGCACAGAACGGAGTCTGTTAACAATGGATTATCACAAGATCGTCTTTAGAACTAAAAAAAGTCTAAAGATCCCTATCGAAACTTCAATCTAGTTTTAGTGAATCTTATATCATAAGAGAAGATTATCAAGCATAAACAAACTAGGTGCAATCAAAGTTCAACCATCGTTAGTCAATCAAATCAATCGAAAATACAAGATAAACTTCAATTATCTAGTTTCCCACCAACGTTACTCGCAGAGCTTCTCAATCCCAAAGAAGACTTAAAAAAACTGAGCGGTCGTAAGAGATTTCTCCTAATTAGGTTACTCTCCTCTCCGAATAGGCGGCTACACCAGTAACAACACAACCGAGGAAGTTTGCTGTCACGAAGGATTAGTCTGCTAGAAATGCAAACTTCAAGTATTTATAGACAAGGAAGTTTGGACACCAAGGAATTTCCAAAACCGAAAATATTCTCAAAAATATTCAATATATTCCAAATTCGGTTTTCATAATTCTTGGAAATGCTCTGTCCAAAATAATGACCGAAAATCTCTTTGGAAAATCTCAACTAGTAAATGCACATTACTAATTCTCATTTTCCTAAAATAAAATTAAAACCTTAATAAAAAGATTTTTAACTGATTTATATTTCGATCCTGGGATTTTCTTCCTGTAGCTATTAAGGAATAATTTTGAACAATAAAAGATAAACATTACTGTACGTGTTCAAAGTATGCCCACATCCTTACTTTGTAAGTCCTCTTTCATACTTACAACCTTGAAACCGATTTTCCAAACTTCCAAAAAAGTTTAGAATTGGTTCATCTGACTTTCAAGAACTATGTGATTGATTAAGAAACACTCAATCACAAACCATGGGTTT
Source organism: Papaver somniferum (assembly GCF_003573695.1). NCBI lineage: Eukaryota > Viridiplantae > Streptophyta > Magnoliopsida > Ranunculales > Papaveraceae > Papaver > Papaver somniferum. The sequence continues at coordinate 26,427,269 of NC_039365.1, forward strand.
AGCGGTTCTACCAAAACAAGTTTAGATTCTACCTCCACGTGAGTATTGTGCATAGTCACACTAGCTTTCCAAAATTCGGTTGACTAAGTACTAGGATCGGTTCCCCACATATATATGGTATCTAACTTATATTTGTTGCACATGTCTATAGGATTGGTTCCCCTTTGCCTAAAAACGTGTTGCACATGTCCATAGGATTGGTTCCCCTTTCTGCTACAAATTTGCTGCACCTCATACAAGTATCGATTCCCCTTTGTGATGTATTGCACTTCTTCATAGGATCGGTTCCCCTTTAACCATATTCGGTTCAACAAAACACAAACTCGATTATACCATCTCAGGTGATTACTTAAGATCGGTTTCATTAATAAAAGTCATACCAATACATAAGTTAGGCCTTTGTGAATAGTTTTACCAAGAACACAAACAATTCATGAGCGGTTATACTAAATCACACATATTGTATGTTCACAAGATATGCAATGAATAACAGTCCGAATAATGCCTGACGATTTTCTTTTCGATTCATAAACAAGTTTATTAAATTAATTCCTTAAAACACATGTAAATCATTGTTTCCTAGGATGGAATCCTCACCTCATACCCATACATAATCACAATAACATTTAAATGATTATGTCGATGTCTTATATACAAATTTTAGTGGTTAAGCAATAAACTTCATATTGTATTCCTCAATACTATGTCTATCTAGAGTGTTCATGCTTCATAGTATCGTTTTCAATATGCACGACTTGAAAGATACGTTAGGGAATGAAACAGTTCAAGTCAAATATCACTAACCTCAAGTGGAAGGATGATGTTGTCGTTGTATCTTCTTATTTATTCACTTCTTCAAGTCTTCACAATACTTGTAATATCTCATATCCGAATACTTTCAAGCTAACCTATACGAGGTTGACTCTAGTACATAATTAAGCGATTCTTAAAATGTGTTTTGATTCACAAAAATATGACAACCAAACTTGACATACCAACGCTTGGTGGGTTCAACCGAGCTATGCTCTAACATTTGTGTGTAACAAGCTAAGTTTCGATCTAACGTCTGAAAGATATTAGCTTGATTCTAATCAGGTTTTCATCTAACGATGAATATTGAATGCTTTGTTACCAAGGTAACTTAGATTGCAAACCCTGATTTGAAAGACTATATCAGGGAGAACTCTAGCAACTGGGAAACCTAATACCCACACCTCATGTGTGATACTAGTTGTATAAGCTAGAGTCGATTCTCCTTTAACCTTAGGTTTCTATCGAGAACCTGTAGGTTAACGCCTTGAATACTTCATTGGGATTGTGAAGCCAAACCGATACTACTTTCTCGTAGTTGTGTGATCTGATCTTGCTGTTTCTATCGTACTAAGTACAATCGTAAAGATTGGATTCAGATTGATTTCTCCGATAGGAAAGATATAAAAAAAGTCACAAACATCTTCGTCTCATTGTTTGTGATTCCGCAATATCTTCTTTTGCTATTCGATTAAGATTATTGTGAGGTGATTGATAATACTAGGCCGTTCTTCGGGAATATAAGTATGGGTTATCAATTGGTTCCTGTTCACCTTGATTTATCAAAAGACGGAACAAAAACTCGTAGGTATTTCTGTGGAGACAGATTTATCTATTACCGTAGACTTTTCTGTGTGATACAATTTTTTTTATTAAAGTCTTCGACTTTGGGTCGTAGCAACTCTTAGTTGTGGGTGAGATCAGCTAAGGGAATCAAGTGCGTAGTATCCTGCTGGGATCAGAGACGTAAGGAGCGCAACTGTACCTTGGATCAATGTGATATTGATTGGGGTTCAACTACAGTCCATACCGAAGTTAGTTTGTAATAGGCTAGTGTCTGTATCAGCTTAATACAGTGTTTGTTCAATCTGGACTAGGTCCCGGGGTTTTTCTGCATTTGCGGTTTCCTCGTTAATAAAACTTCCGGTGTCTGTGTTATTTCTTTTCCGTATTATATTTTGTTATATAATTGAAATATCACAGGTTGTGCATTTGAATCGATCAATTGGGAAATCCAACCTTTGGTTGTTGATTAAAATTGATTTATCCCTGAACATTGGTCTTTGGTACCGTTCAAGTAATTTCTCTTGTATTCAATTAGACTCGCAGATTTCTATTTGCTGGAGTAAGTATTGAATCGAGAAAGTGAGATATAGCTCTTGATATATTTTTATTAAGATTGAGTCTGACTGTCTAGTTGATTCTCTTAAAAGTATATTGGAGTTAGTCCATACAAATTGCTAATCGAAATATTGGGTGTGGTAGTTGTACCCCCGTATTTTCATGTATATTCATGTACAAACCATTTGGAACTGTGGTAAGGGATCCGGATTTAAGTATCCAAACCGGTATGCGAACCAATACAGTTCTATGTTCCTGAACTAGTTTAGTACCCAAACCGGTACGCAAACTGAAAAAGTTTTGTGAACTCCGGAACCGGTAAAGTCATAAGGTTTCCAAACCGGTTCGCAAACCGAAAAAGTTTTGTGAACTCCGAAGCTCAGTTTTGCACCTAAGTTTGCAAACGGTACGTGAACTAAAAGTTTTGTCAACTCCGGAACTCAGTTTTGCTCATAAGTTTGCAAACCGGTCTGCGTACCATGACTCAGCCGATTCACGAACGACTCATGTGTTTGTACTTTGTGCATTTACAAACTATGTCGATCATGTTCAAATGCGATTAAATTATTTCTACGAGATGATTTGCATTTGATTAATTCTCTAATTAACACTAGACTTATTTAATCACTTGATTGTGACTCAAGATCAATGTCTTTTTGTTCATGAAAATGAGTATTAAGCTTTTAAGTTCAAACAGGCTAGTTTTGGCTAACCATGTTGAACATAGTCTTTGTACACAGTTCTGTTACATTTTACCTAACCAGATTGTATATCTTGTTTATGCGAATAACTTTTATCTAATGGTGAATATTGTTTGCTTAATTCCAAATCTATCTTAGCTCAAACCTAAAAAAACCTATGCTTTGAAGTCTATATAAGGAAAACTCTTGGAAACTGGGATTTTTGAATCCTGACACTAGTTTTAGGCGTGTCCTAGTTGTATCTAGAGTCGTCCTCTCCAGAAACCCTTTTAGGGTTTAGAGACCATCAAAGACTTCATTAGGAGTCGTAAAGTCAGGTACAATTATCTTTTATCTTCATAACTTGAGTATCCTGATCTTGTTCGATTGTTGGTTTATCAATTGAACAATATAGATATAAATCACAAAGTTTTCTTCGTCTCAACTTTGTGATTCCGCAAGTTTTATACTTGTGAGGTGAATAATAGTCTAGGATGCAATTCGGGTTGCATAAGTCCGTATTTTGAGGATAGCCATACTTTTGTCAAGTTGCTATCGATTTGTATCACCTGGATCTTACGTTTGGTATGATCATCCATTTCGATTGTAAATCAGGAAATCAATTATATAGGCTTAATCTGTGGGAGGAAGATTTGGTTTAAAGTCTTCAATTGAGTTGAAGCAATTCTTATTTGGTGTGACGTCATCTAAGAGAATCAATTGCATAGAGTCCTGCTAGGATTCAAAATGCGTAAGGAGCGTGACTGTACTTGAATCAGTGGGAGACTGAGTTCGTTCTCAACCACAGTCCAAATCGAAGTTAATTAGTAGTAGGCTAGTGTTCGTAGAGGCTTAATACAGTTTAGTGTTCAATCTGGACTAGATCCAGGGTTTTTATTCATTTGCAGTTTCCTCGTTAACAAAAATTTTGGTGTCTGTGTTATTTCTTTTTCCGCATTATATTGTTTATCTTTATAATTGAAATATCATAGGTTGTGTGTTGATCAATCAAAGTAGATACGTCCGACCTAGTTTTTTGGATACGACTTGATTGATCCTTGGACATTGGTCTTTGGTACCGTCCAAGAACTCTGTTTGTGATTAGGTTCACGGATTCAATCCTGTAAGCGTTCTAATCGTAAGAGAGATTGAGATATAACTCTGGACACTTTCCTCGGAGTTGTGCTGAGTTTATCCATGCAGATTGCCTACGAAAAAGTTGGTGGTGTATTTTGGTACCCCCAGTGTTTTCATACAGTTTCGTAAGGAAACCTAGATTGTAGAGGAGGATTTTATCTTTGCAACTAGGACACAAGAGTGCTAGGGATTTAGAAATCCTGTTGCAAGAATCTCTATATTTATAGATATTTAATGCTACAGATAGCTTTAAATTCAAGTTAAGGTTGCCCGGTATTCAAGAAAACACTTTCTCAGTTTAGATGAAATTTATATTAGCAATTCATGTGAGCATGTGAGAAGTCATGGAATCACGCACAATGATAGTCCATAAGTGCAAGTATGTCTTTGAACTTACAAGCATTAGAGGTGTTTAATAACACTCAAGACTAAACAATGATCCACAGACCCAAAGATATTTTGTGAACAAAGTTGTATTAGAAGTGTTAATGACAGTTGTATCAAAAGCGAACATAGTCATATATAACATTTCGTGACCTTATGCTAATACTGGAACTGAACAAGTTTGTAAACCATCGGCAGTACGTGAAGTCAAGCCACAAGGGTTTGCATACCTTGGTCGTTCCCATAGTCAGGTCATAGAGGTTTGAAAATCTACCCCCATTCCCGAACTCCGATGTAAAGGGCTCGTAAATCGGTTTGTAAACCTTTACGGTTTACGAAATTCATATTGACTAGGTAATACATACACATATGTGTACCTTGTGACAAGAAGTTCTAAATCTTTCATAATTAAATTTGAAATATTCCCAACAGCTATGGACAACCCAAATGTAATCCAGGGATCATTGGCTATGGACATGGACAATGCTCGTTGATAATGGTAGATGCAAAGAAGACTAACGAACAATATAACATTTATCGGTCTCATATGCTTCCACAACTTCTCCATATATAGTCCAAGAGACACAAAGTCAAGATGAATACGATCATCCCCGATTTGACGCAAAACTTGGTTTTTTTACTCAAACTTTCTTTAATTTGTCATCCAGATGGCCGTATGTCCCTCTAATCGAAAAGGGTTTTATTAGATGTTGTTAGAAAAATTATGTAATAAAAAATTAAATGTAGTATTATTTAGAAATAAAGAAAATAAACACAAAATTTCAATCGATATGTGAATTCAATATATTGGTGGTCGCAGACTTTTTGGTGTTATTTTATTAAAATTTTATATGTTTCGGTAAATTTGAAAAATGTTCCTTCAACAACAAAACACTCACTTTAAAAATTTCCACATCCATATTATTTTCTTTAAGAGCCAAGCACATGAGATTCATCACAGTTAACATAAATTCTACAATCTCAACAACACATTTCTCAAAAGGAAAAGTAAAGTTGTTTTTCTTTGTCGAGCATATAGTCAAGATATTTGAAGAAAAAACTAGTAGAAAAGAAAGAATTTTGCATTCGGTGAATGTTCCAATGTTAAGCATTTAGACTCTTTAGACATTGTAAAAGTAGATCATTTGTTTGGGTCTCACCCCTGGTAAATTCACATTTGAGAAATCGGTTATACCAAATTACCAATGCTAATGTTCCATAGCCTATCAAGAGAACAGAGAAAAAAATATCCTAATACTCCGTAACCAATAAAAATTCTGCAGCTAAGTGTGTTTGAATGAGAAAACAATACTAAAATAGATGACCTACTGGAAAATCTCTGTCGTGATTGTTTTTTTTTTTTTTTTTTTTAATTTTAATGTCATGTTCAGTTACTCTGACAAGTAAGTAGTTTAGAATAGGGAAAGATTATTTAAATATCCCTCACTCTGCGTTTTTTCTTTTCGTAAAAATGCGCTTGAGATACATATTTTTAGTAGATCATAAAAAAGAACTACTACTTTTTAGTTAATGAAACTGAACTAGTATGTTTTTGACGAATGGAAACGTCAACTCAACCTCTTCTGGACGGAATAACACTATTACTGAAATAACACTAATCATACACGCCAACTCAGCTATCATAGTACTGGTACACAAAGTAATCATGGGTCAATGCATCATGTTCACAACTAGCAACGCTGCTAATGGGGCTACCATTTTGCTTGGGGTGCGCCAACCCATAAACAAATACTTTTTTGTCCTATATACATATTGGTACACCCCCAAGTAAAACAGTACCCCATTAGCAGTTTTTGACAACTAGATGATCAAGTTGGTCATTTTTAAAATGCTATGCAACATTAGGCAGAGGAAAACGATTATGCACTTTCACACATTCAGAATAAGATTGATCCCTTCTATCACAATCAAAATGGATCTAAATTCAGAAGAAAAGTATCATATCTTTATATCTTCTTCTGGAGTGATCTAGAATCATAAAAAGTTAATTAGTTTTTTATTTATTTATTTTTGAAGCATAAAAAGTTAATTAGTGATGGCACACCATATCTACAAGTCTACAAAGTTTAAAAGCAACATATGACCTGTACTGAACACACGGAAGAAATCAGGATTAGGCATGTGCATCACATGCTAAACCATTCACTAGTCGGCAAATTTTCTCCATTTAATTTAAAAATCTCAAGCAATCGCGTTGAATCAAATTTGGATATCTCGTGCTTCTTATAATTTAAAAAACTAAAATTGCATCTCAAGACCATAATCATCGACTTTAAATTTTGATTAATATAAGAAGACCAGCGAGAAGCTTGCTGATATTCCATGTTCACATGATCTAAATAGTACATCAGAATCTACTTGCAAAAACCAAGCTTCTGCTACTGGTGTGTCTACATAATTCTGCCAGCTACTAATGAGACTAGTCCACCAATGCAAAACAACCGTGGTAGTGATCCAGGTTCTTTCGTGCACTTCTGAGCCGCAATCACTCTTGAATTTAAATTCTATCTAAATAAAAATTGGTTCTACACGAAAACCATTTCTCCCTTTACGCTCAAAAAATAATAATTGTGAAAGCAGGCCTAAAATGACAAACATTAGGCAAGCAAGTCGCGTTAATCCTAGTGTATTTGTATGTAAGATTCCTAGACACACCCAAGACCTAATTGTCAAATGAATTTCTGTTCGGAGGAGTTTGGATGTAGTCCAAGAACCACCGTTTTACCTATTGGAAGGAGTTTGAATGTGCAATTATATATTATGTTCATTTGAATTTTAGGCTATTATTCGTTTATGCACGTATCTTCACCAATACTACACACAACATCTAGATTACATATTCTATTTCATTTGGAATATTCAACACATTGCAAAAATAAATTTGGAAAGTTGTGATGTCTTCATCAAGTGTACGTGTATAGTTAGAGAATCAAAGTTTAAATAGCATAATTTGATTTGTACTTATGTATACCATCGCTAACTTCATTGTTGCTCCTCCCATGATTATATTTATATACAGATTCGGATATGCCACCAGCTATTACGAAAACGACAGTCGGATGCTGTTCATCTGTTCACATGCTAAACAAGTGAACGGTCTTTCGGTTCAGCTCCCATCTCTTAAGCAGAAGGTCGGAAACTCCTCACAATCTATTTGGTATCACAATTTCAATCTCGTCACAAGAGATTTTAAATTTAGAATGCGAGGATGCTGGCTTTTTAACATGTGTTTCAAGCTAATTATTTGTCTTGGGGTAAGGATTTGGGACCAAAAATTGGACGTGATCGAAACAAAAAAATCAAGTTCATTTCATTTACACATGGAATACGAAATGAATTTTATTATGTACCGACATGGACTAGACTCGGTCTCCTACGACGCATTCTTGGTTGAGCTTGAGGTGCAGGCCCTCCGTCCGGCCCTCACACTATATATATAGGTGCCTGCCCTCCCGTCCGGCCACACCATCTTAAATCAACTATGCAGGCTCTCCGTCCGTACACCCCATGTCTAAATCATAACAAAATTGGTTAAGATGACCAAAATCAATAATTGTAGGGTGAAAAAGATATCTAGGTTTTAATATACAAAATTGGTTAAAAAGACCAAAATCAACAATTCTTGAGTAAAGATGACAGTTAGATTTTGATACTGTTTAAATGGATAAAAATGGAAAAATAACCTACCTATTTTTAAATACTTTTTCTTATTTTTAATTTACATCAGGATGCTTCCAGTTTCATCCTTACTATTTTTTAAATTTAAGTCAGGATGAATCCAGTTTCATCCTTGCTATTTTTTTGGTGTCCATTTCACCCATAATAATTTTTACTCGTCCATTTGAACCATGTTTTAAAAATATTTGGACAAATGACCCATTTTTCGGTTTTAATACTGTTTAAATGGAGAAAAATGTTAGAATACCAAGGATGTAAACAGTTTCATCCTACCAATTTTCAAATACTTTTTCTTATTTTTAATTTATATCAGGATGCATCCAGTTTCATCCTTGCTATTTTTTAAGTTTAAGCCAGGATGAATCCAGTTTCATCCTTGCTATATTTTTTTGTCTATTTTATCTGTAATAACTTTTATTCGTCCATTACAACCATGTTTTAAAAATATTTGAACAAATGATCCATTTTCAGGTAAATCAATTATCTAGCTGCTGGGTATCGAACCCTGTTATAAGTATAAATCTTAAATTAGAGTGCAATGGTTTTAAGGTTGCCTAACTAGAAAACGACAACCATGTAGCTTTTTTCTTTGTTCTTTCTATTGGACAAATATAGTTTATCTTTCCTTTAGGAAACAGAGGGCAAATCACAAATCCTGAGTATCCAAAATCTTTTTTAATGGTGATCGCACTCATGGATTAGCTCTCCCCTCTCTCCTTTATCTGATTTTTCCCAATCGTCCGCCATTTCTAACCATAACTCCTTGTCTTTTTCTCTCAACGGCTCTTTCAACGGTTTTCTCCCTTCGAAGCTCTAGCCGGAATTTCACCAAATGCTAAGTTTCTTGATCTTCTGAAATCGCATGGCTACATCAAATCACACACATCAGCGTTACTGCAACTGCATCAATCACATTCACAACGCAATCATAGAAGAAGAGATGAAGATCGTCACACTCATCATACACATAACACAAATTACATTCAAATCACTAATTTAACAAGTATGGAAGCTGGATTTTCCCCTTCCATGAAGAATCTGCAACAGCCTTTCTTTATCATAGTTCCAGCCACAGAAACCGTTAATCTGGAAACTGGAAAACCCTTTTCCATAAAATTCTTCAATTACAAGGAGCCTAAAAAATTACCCCCTCTGCAAATCAAACCCCAACCCCCTAAAATCTGCAACAATTACAGTGTCTCAAGTACAAATCCGCCTGATCTAATCCAGCCTGAAGATTACAATCTCACAAGTTATGGGTCTCAGAAGTTATCTAGTAACAACATCAACAACATTTACAAAATTCTATCAGTCACCTGCTTAATTTCTTGGCATCAGACTAGCTTCAGTTGCAGTATACTAAAAGTCCTTCAATTCTATCCGAAGAAGTTAGGCTACAAGCTTAATTGGGTAAGATTCTTGGATACCCATCTTTACAATACCGGTATGTCTCTCTCTATAATTCTACATTATCTCAATTGTTGTTGCCTGTTCATAAATCTAAGCGACTTTCAATTCATAAACTTCTCTATAAGGACCAATATTTTTCTGCTTAATCTAAATTGCTTTCTTATAAAAACTCTCTACTACCTCAGAATTCCTTATACCAAAAGCATTCTTACTAATCTCACTACTATTTTCAGACTTATTAGTTTTAACAGGTCTTCCTGCAAGATTAATTGTAATCTTATTCTAATCAATCAAGGAAAGCAATGCATTGCCTCCTCCAGCACTTTTTCCCTAAATATTCTCAAAAATTTAATTATTAAATCCAAGGAAACACATTTCAATTTCAAACCCACAACAAGTTTTAACAACAAAAAAGTAAACAGTATCCTGATAATCATTGTATCTCAAAATAAAACTTTAAGTATCTACATTCAACATATCCCTCACATCCCTCAGAGCTATGATTTAATTACTACCTGTTTAGTCAGTACCTGCATCTCCAGATGCATTTGCAGTTTCATTAGCAGGCACAGGTGCAGTAGTCTCTGGTACATGTGCAGTGGATCTTGGAACTGGCATAGGCAAAGGCTCATCTGCTGGTACATCTTGAGGCAGAGTCACCTATCCCATCCCTGTAGTAACTATCACAACAATATCTACAACCATCTGCCTTATCTCAGGAGCCAACATAAACAAATTAGGGAAGATAACTGCAGCCACAGGGAGAGGGATGGAATCATTCTCTTGAATTCTGGATCTGACATCCTCAGGAACTGGTGTTGCAAAGAACCCATGTCGTGCACCGCCACAAACAATCCGTTGATCTCCTACCAAAAACTACCCCTTCATTGACAATGAATCAACCTCGGCGGGGATGGAGTGCATACAACAACCATCCATCTTTAACTTCGTACGATCTCCATCAGGATGAGAAGGTCCTCTCTGCTGACCCCGACCTCCATCTCTAGTTGCTGCATTCATTCTCCCACCATCTCCAGACCCATCTCCCTTAAATTCAACACCAATACTACTACCTCTTTGCATTTTATAACTACCCCCACCACTAACTGGAGAAGATTTGATTTCACAAACACCATCATCCTAACAGATTGGTGGAGAAAAAACTCACCCAACATGAGATTCACATTAGAAGAAAACAAACCATAACTTTAAAATTCACTATATAAAACATCAATGCCTAGCACGTTACTCTCTAATATCATATTTCATTACCTGAAGTTTGGGCATATTCAGCCTAGGCTTCTTTTCATTTTGAGTGCCATCAGGAGATCTGTGCTTGTCCTTTTTCTCTCTGGAATTCAAATCTTGATACATCTTCTGAAAATCACTCGACACCAAAAAAAAAATATATTCTTGCTTGTCTCTGATTGGGAAAAACTGACTGAGAAAATGAAAAAACTCCTTCTGTTTCTGCTTATATCTTGGCGGGGAAGAGCAACAGTCTCCGCATCGCAACCGTTAATCACTCCTTGTGGCACTACGATCCTTTTTACTAGAGATTGGTATTACTTGATTTCTAAAAGTGGCAAGCCTACTGGCTACTTACAATGGAATAACAAAAGTAACTACATTCTATTGGGTCATGCGAAGCGGCATCAAACACTTGGCGGTTACAAAACTTCCATAAATTCGGGTCGGATCTTGGATAAATCTCAATGGATTACTCCATTGAGGATTGACCCACCAGGAGAACCACTTGGAGATTCATTTCAGCTGACTACTCTCCACACATCGTTTCAGACGCAAGCTGAGTCGTATTCTGTTTGGGCTGCATTCCCTTGCACATCTATCGAACCCATAAATTTCTGGTGGCAGGCTTACACTACTTCAAAAGGAGCACCAAATCTAGAATACATGCATTTTTCACGGCAAGGGGAAATGGCACGGCAAGGGGACCCAGTAATGAGGTAAATTTGCATACAACTCTCATTGTGGCAGTCATCAACCATCGCAAACGGGTAAAAACATTTCAAACTCACTCAATTTTAGATTTTTCTAACGCTCTAGTACCCAGTGGAGTTATATATGACAGGTTGCGATCCAAAGTGCCATTAGCCATTGTCGACCAAGTCAACAAGTCCTTAGCTGACCGCACCCACCACAAGTACCACTACTACAATAAATGTATTACAATTGTTATCCGATTCAGTTACGACAAGGCACAATGTCATCCCGTGAAACAATTTCAAATTAAAGTTAGTCACATAAACATCACCCTTACTGTCTCATATCTTACCTATACTACCCAAGTGAACATAACCTTCACTCCTTTTTTCTTCTCTGGTATCAAAAACTCAGATTGATGGCCTCCTCATCCAATTCTAACCCGCAGTCCATAGAGAATCTGGTAAAGAAAATGAATACATCCTTAACCATGCCTGAGGATTTATTTCCAAAAGTTTTCATCAACTCAGAGAATATCAAAACCAAGCAAGCCCAAAACTGGAAAGGATGTTTCATTGGCAAACTTTGCAGTAACAATTGCTTCTAAACATCCAAAGTTAGTATATTCATCAATGCAAACTAGGAAATGATCAGCAGAATTGAAGTTGGAATTTGGAACAGAAGAAGAAACTTTTACATACTCAGAACTACTCATGAAGAAGATTACTCAACTTTGATAAATGGAGGCATTAGAGGGGTGTTTGACAAGCTGATGATGCTAGTGGGAGTTCCTGCTAATGGTCCTGAGCTCATTGATGAAGAACTGTTCTCCAAAGTCATGATCTTGTTGCTAGTGAAGAGAATACCAACTCACATAATTCCAGATATACCAAACATTATAAGACCAATTGGAGTCTTCCAGGGATCAAAAAAAACCTTATGGTAGAGATAGGTTTGAAAAAAACTTGGAGGTAAAAGTTACAATCAATGTAACTAAATCTCTCAAATTCGGAATTGAAGCTTTTGAAACCCCTACCTTATCTCACTGGTTGGAGTGTGCTTATGCTCTCAATGGAATCAAATTCTGCAAAGTTTGTAGAATTCTTGATCACCCAAGTCCTCCCTGTCCATCTCCTCCAAATCAAAACAACCCTGACTAACACCACCTTCCAACTCCTCAACCAGCCCCTCCACCTATAACCCCTAGACAAAAAACAGTTCAATCTGGAACGGATATCATACACAGACACTACTCTGATGCAGATGCAGCTGCTGAGTTTGAAGTAAAAATGAAGATTGCAAAAATGTTGGAACTTGAAAAATCAATAGCAAATATAGCTTCTACTTCAAATAACCATATCACCTTTTCATCTCAGCCAACTCCTGTTCAAGCTAATGCCTCTCCTCACCCAGATGTTTTAGCCTGCTAAATCAGAAATAAAATATTGGAATTAGCAAAAAAGATAGTTGGATCTTACAAGAAAAAACAACCAAAGTGGAAATCTGCTGCAAGAACAACATCCAACAACAACACCACCCCAAGTAAGAATGATGAGGAAGCTGCTGCTGCTGACCTTGCAGCTGCTGAATAAATTTTCCCAGTCACCAACACCCCAAAACACTTCCCTCTTATTTTACTTCCTTCCTTGGCTCAAATCAAAGAAAGTATGGAAGCTTAAGCAAAACAAAAAAAGAAAGCTGCCTGGAAAGCAAAGAAAAAGTATCATACCTTTGAGAAGCTTGATGACATCTCTCTCAACTTCCCCTAGCCATTACACTGATACCAAGAGAAAGAATCCTATTCTCGATGAAGAAAATGCTACCCTCAACAACATGGAAGTGGAAAGTACCAAGAGACACAAAGACCTGAAGGATACCACTCAGAAGCAGATGGAAAACCCTCCTACTCCTTTGGCTAATGGCATTTTGGATGGCTCTTCAGCTGGTTCAATGGTACATACCCTCAACTCTTCCTTTTATTGCTTTTTCAAAAATCATATTGTGGCTTATATTGTGACTGCCTTTTCCTATGAGCATCATGATAATATCATAAGAAGTCTTACCTCTAAATATCCAGCAGTGACCTACTTCTGGCAATTCTTTACTTCCTTAGCATGGAATTGCCAAGGTCTAGGCACTAGAGATTCCAAAAGATACCTAAATGATATGCTCAATAAGTTAAATCCTGATATTATATTTCTATCCGAAACTAGACTAAAGAGTGACAAACTCAAGAAAACTATGCAGGATTTAGGAATCAACAATTTCTAGTATGTCAACCCAGGTGGGGCAAGTGGCACTTCTGGTGGATTAACATTAATATGGAAAGGCAATGTATCCTTAGAGATATTAGACTGCTCAATTAACCATATCAAACAATCAGAATTTTCAATAGCCCCCCTTGTTGTTTACAAGTTACTATGGTAACCCTTATAATACCACTTCCAAGCTCCACTCTTGGCAAAAGCTTGAAATTACTACTGCTTCCAATAGGTTACCTTGCTAGTAATAGGGGACCTCAATTTGGTTCTCCATGATACTGAGAAATTTAGCACACATCCCATTGATGCTAATGAAGCCTCCATTTTCACTGAAAAGATTCTTAATCTAGATCTTATGGATGTTGGGTTTACTGGCTGTCCTTTCACTTGGTCAAACAAAAGAAAGGGACATGCTCTTACTGAAAAAAGATTGGACAGAGGTATATCAAATGATGATTGGCTTGCAATATATCCAAATACCACTATTACTAATTTGTTGGCTATAGGGTCTGATCATCATCCTATCTTTCTTAACTCAAATCTTCACTGGAAAAATGGGAAGATCCCTTTAAAATTCTTTGTTCCATGGTTAGATCATGAAGATTGCAGTAAAATCATAGCTGAATGCTGGAAAAATTATACCCCTGGTTCAAGTGCTTTCTCTATAGCTAGAAAACTTAAAGAAATAAAGCTACAAATCAGAGTCTGGAACAACGAGGTCTATGGCAATATCAAAATCAATATAGATGAATGCAAGCAACATTTAACCTGGATTCATACTCACTACTTCAGGGAAGATAAAGGACAAGCTTTAGCTGATGCAAGAAAACAGCTTCAAAATGGCAAGACATAGAAGAGAAATTCTGAAAAACCAAGAGCAGAGATCAACTCATCAAACTGGGAGATCAGAATAAAAGTTACTTTCACAAAGCTACTAAGAGTAGAACTAGAAGAAATAAAATTGATACTATTCAAGATGCGGAAGGCAACTGGATCACTGACTATCAACATATCAAGAACTGCTTTACCAACCACTTTTCTCAAATGGCAACTGCTGAAACCATAAACACCTCTTCAGAAATCATCAACCTCATTCCCATAGCCATATCCACTGAGGACAACCTAATGCTAAACAAGAAAACCTGAGTATGCTGAAATTAAAGCTATCTTATTCGGTATGGTAAATGACAAAGCTCAAGGACCAGATGGTTTCCTACCTAACTTCTTCAAAATAAAATGGGATATCATTGGCAATGATATTGTCAAAATGGTTCAACATTTTTTCTCTTCAGGTCACTTACTTAAGGAGATGAATGCCACTTTTATAGCCCTCATTCCCAAAATAGACACCCCAACCTCTCCTAGCCATTTCAGACCAATCAGTCTATGAAACACCACTTATAAAATCATATCCAAACTCCTAGCCCAAAGAATGAAACCTTATCTGAAGAAAATCATATCTTCTTATCAGTATGCTTTTATACCTGGAAGGAAAATCTCTGACAACATAGCAATTGCTCATGAAACTATTCACACCATGAGATCAAAAAGAGGAAAAAAAGGGGAACACTTGTACCATGGGCATCAAATTGATATCGCAAAAGCTTTTGACAGAGTGGACTGTTTATTTCTAATAACCATTATGAAGAAAATTGGATTTGATGACAAATGGTGCAACAAGATATTACAGTGTATCTCAACCTCCACCTCAGTTGTTCTCATCAATGGATCTCCTGACAAATTCTTTAAACCTTCCAGAGGTCTAAGGCAAGGAGATTCTCTATCTCCTTATTTGTTTCTTTTCTGCATGGAAGCTCTGTCAAGAACTCTTCTTCATGCTGAGGAGCTAGGCATCATCACTGATATCAAGATATGCAAAGCTGCACCATCTATCAGCCACCTCTTCTTTGCAGATGACTGCATGATATTCTGCAAAGCCAATCTGACTGAATCTCAAAACATAATGAAGATTCTCCAAATCTTTGGTAAACCTCTGGGCAGTTAATCAATTTCAACAAATCTGGAGTTTTCTTCAGCAAAAACACCAACCCAAACCTCATCCCCCAAATCAGCAGTTCCATGGGAGTCCAAATTCTTCGCCTAGATGATAAATATCTAGGCTCTCCCCTCTTCACTCATAGAAGCAAAATAAATTCCTTCAAGCTTGGAGTGGAAAAACTAAAGCTGAGGCTTACTAACTGGAAAAATACTCCTTTAAACCCTGCTGGAAGAGAAGTTCTCATTAAGTATGTCACATGCTCATCATGCATTTATCAGATGAACTGCTTCAAGGTGCCAAAAAAAACCTGCAAAGACATCAACAACCTGCAAAGAGATTTCTTCTTGGAAAAAAATATAGAAAATCCTTCTGTAGTACCCTAAAGCCTAGACTGCAGTGTGCAAACCCAAAGATCTGGGGGGG